>NC_077230.1:113983448-114286900 GCF_027887165.1 Monodelphis domestica | reverse complement strand
TAGGATATAAGATTAATAATCTCTTTTCTATCTTTCTATCTGTACTTCTTTCTTAAACAAATTTTTGTTAAGTTTTTGTTAAACTGCTCTCTTACTTTGTTGAACTCCTTCTTTAAAGTCTTAGGATAGTCAGAAATAATAGTCATGTGTACTAAGAGGAATAATGAACTGGAGGAATTCCATGTGAACTGGAATGACATCCAGGATTGATGCAGAGTGAAAGGAGCAGAACCAAGAGAACCTTATACAGATATAGATGCACAGTGACACAATGATTCAAGACATTTCTGAGGGATTTTTGAGAAAGAATGCTATCCACATCCAGAGAAAGAATTGTGGTAGCAGAAATACAGAAGAAAACAACTGCTTGGTCACATGGGTCTATGGGATATGATTGGGGATGTAAACTCTAAATGATCACCCTGGTACACATATCAATACTATGGAAATGGGTCTTGATCAATGACACATTGACACTGGGTAAAACCCATTGGAATTGCTTGTTAGCTATGGGAGGGGAGGGAAAGAAAATGAATTGGTAACTGTGGAAATTTTTTTTAAATTAATCAATAAAAAAAGAAATAATAGTCATATTAACAATGAAATTAACATTAATAATCTGAGTAGCATTAATCATAATAGTAATTCTAGCAGTATTATTAGTTGGAGGAGTAGTTTTAGATTTAGTAGAGGAATTTAATCTCAAATGTACTAGCAGAAGTTGCATCTCACTTTTATATGGGAATTAACAATTGATCAAGCACTGTTCAAAATTATCTCATTTATCATCACTAAGATCTTCTGAGTGCAAATATTATACCCTCCATCTGGCAAATAATGAAATTGAGGTATAGAATGGAAAAGTGACATGCTCATCAACACACAAATATCTGGAACTTAAATTCTGTTGAGCCAGTGTCCACAGTTTAATTGATAAATACATCTCATTTCTACAAGAAGCCTAATCTTGTCCTCCTAACTCTTAATGTCTTTTTACTGAGATTACCCACAATTTATTATATCTATATTTATATTTTGTTGGTGCACAGTTGTTTAAATGTTTTTTCTAAGAGCTTCTTGAGAGCATAGATTATATATTACTTTCTTTTTTATCTCTAGTTCTTAGCAAAGTACCTGGTAGATAGCAGGTTATCAACTTAATGGTAGTTCACTATGTTGACTGATAGGGAAGTATATACAAAAGCCATGTTCATGATAAGCCTTGAAAAAGAACAACTTGGTAGATTGGGAATTACAATAGAAGTAAAGGACGTGCATTGAAACCAAGCCTCTGGTGCTTCTTACATGTTGGAAAATAGGCAAATTATTTCATTTTTCATAATTCAGCTTCCCTGCCTGTAAAGATTTGCATTCACTTTTTCTAAGCATTTTTTTCAGCTCTAAATCTCTGATCTCATTTAAAGTAGCTCATGTAGATTCTGAGGATTCTATTTTGGCTCTTACTCCCACTGGTGACACCATGGGATACCCCAGAGCATGGCTAAATCTCTCTTTCTTGATTTAAGGGTGAGGTATAAATTTTAAATACAATTGGCTCAAACCCCTACCAATGTAGAAAACTTCCAAGATCATCAGCAGAGCATCATTGCTTTTACTCAGACTTAGTATGTTAATAACAATTGTTATAAAACATTCCTCAAATATGTGCAATATACTTTTCTACAAATTCATAAATAGGAGAAAGTGAATTCAATTTTATAGAGTACTTGTGTCAAATACTTTTCCACAAGTTTATAAATGATGCAGGAGAAAATAAATTCAATCTTTTTTTTTTTAAATTTTATAGTATTTTATTTGATCATTTCCATGCATTTTTCATTAAAGACAAAGATCATTTTCTTTTCCTCCCTCCCACCCCCCGTGGCTGACATGTGATTCCACTGGTATCATATGTGTTCTTGACTTGAACCCATTGCCATGTTGTTAGTATTTGCATCAGAGTGTTCGCTCCGAGTCTTTCCTCTGTCATGTCCCCTCAGCCATTGTAGTCAGGCAGTTGCTTTTCCTTGGTGTTTCTATTCCCTCAGTTTGTCCTCTGCTTTTGGATAGTGTTTTTTTCTCCTTGATCCCTGCAGATTGTGTAGGGACATTACACCACCACTAATGGAGAAGTCCATTACGTTCGATGATACCACAGTGTGTTTGTCTCTGTGTACAATGTTCTCCTGGTTCTGCTCCTCTCGCTCTGCATCACTTCCTGGAGGTTGTTCCAGTTCACATGGAAATCCTCCACTTTATTATTCCTTTGAGCACAATAGTATTCCATCACCAACATATACCACAATTTGTTCAGCCATTCCCCAATTGATGGGCATCCCCTCATTTTCCAATTTTTGGCCACCACAAAGAGCGCAGCTATGAATATTTTTGTACAAGTCTTTTTGTCCATTATCTCTTTGGGGTACAAACCCAGCAAGGCTATGCCTGGGTCAAAGGGTAGACATTCTTTTATCTCCCTTTGTGCATAGTTCCAAATTGCCCTCCAGAATGGCTGGATCAATTCACAACTCCACCAGCAATGAATTAATGTCCCTACTTTGCCACATCCCCTCCAGCATTCATTACTTTCCATAACTGTCATGTTAGCCAATCTGCTAGGTGTGAGGTGATACCTCAGAGTTGTTTTGATTTGCATCTCTCTGATTATAAGAGATGTGGAGCACTTCTTCATGTGCTTATTAATAGTTTTGATTTCTTTGTCTGAAAACTGTCTATCCATGTCCCTTGCCCATTTATCAATTGGGGAATGGCTTGATTTTTTGTACAACTGATTTAGCTCTTTATAAATTTGAGTAATTAAACCTTTGTCAGAGGTTTTTATGAAGATTTTTTCCCAATTTGTTGTTTTCCTTCTGATTTTAGTTACATTGCTTTTGTTTGTACAAAAGCCTTTTAATTTGATGTAGTCGAAATTATTTATTTTACATTTTGTGATTCTCTCTATGTCTTGCTTGGTTTTAAAGTCTTTCCCTTCCCAAAGGTCTGACATGTATACTATTCTGTGTTTACCCAATTTACTTATGGTTTCCTTCTTTATGTTTAAGTCTTTCACCCATTTTGAATGAGAGAATAAGAGACAGAAAGGAGGATCAGTGGAATAGACTGGGGGAAAGCGACCTCAGCCAGATAGTATACGATAAACCCAAAGATCCCAGGTCTTGGGACAAAAATTCACTATTTGATAAGAACTGCTGGGAAAATTGGAAGACAGTGTGGGAGAGATTAGGAATTGATCAACACCTCACACCCTACACCAAGATAAATAAATTCAATCTTAGAGAGTTCTTATGTCAAAGGAGTAATGGACAGATTCTGGTTGCTTGAAATACTTTTCTCTCATTCCTGGAGAGGTCGAGATGTTTTCCTTAAACACAGTAAATCTGTACCCAACTTTTACTTATCTCAGAATGCAAAATGCCATCAGCTGATCTGCAAATATCACTGACAGCAAAGGGAATCTGAAAAGAACAAAATCCTCCCAACTTGTGTAACTTTGAAAAATCCTTTTATATACACAAAGAACAAAAATGTTGGGGCAAGGGAGAAAGGGGAAATTAGCCTTAGTTTCCCCTCACCCTAAGATGTTCTTCCACAGGGGTGTTTTAGAAAGTCTCACTTGTTCCAACCTTGAGAATGAATTTAGTCTCAACACATTTGATATTTTATATGATTCCAAAAGTATGAATGAGTTATTTTTTCAGTCTGTCAGAACACAGTTCTTGTGCAATCATTTCTGTCAGAACACAGTTCTTGTGCAATCATTCTAGTTTAAAGATCTTTTAGTATTTAGTCTAAAGGCAATTCATTAATGTCTGATACTTAATCTCATCTAGTTAAGATAAAAAGGTTAAAATAGGATGTGATGCTTTCAACCCAATCCTTACACTAAAATAATTCCAAAGTTCAACAAAACTTCAAAAGGAAACCCAGAAGTAAACACTTATTTGTTTTCTGGAAAACCATATGCTTAGTTGGATGTTCAATTGAAGTTTAACATTAGTAAAGAGAGAGAAGCAAATGTAAAGGAAAGATTTCTTGGTTTACTCTAGTAATTGGACATGTATTATTTATTTGGTGGTTTCAAAATTAATTACACAAAACTGTAGTAATGTAAAAAAGACATTTAAATTGAATGAAAAGAGAATAATAGGAAATTAGTATTAGGAAGCAGACATTATCACCACTCTTTATCCAACTGCTAACTTTCACTCTTCAGTCCTGGGAGGATGAGTTCAACATTCCGTGGATCCCAATGTGCCTTATTATAACACACTATTGTAATTAAGGAAACAAAAAAGTTATTCATGATTTTCCCAGAAGAATTAAATGATGTTTTTTTTTAAAAGAAGCATTATTTCTTGCTATACAAATACCCACACTGCTATTGAGTATATAATTTTATATTTCCTGGGATTTAAATTTTGTCCTGTCCATTCCACCTCCTAGATCTCATACTCCATACCCTAAGTCCATGTTGGTGAACCTATGGCATGTGTGCCAGATAAAGATGCTCTCTTTCTTCTCTCCAACACTCCTGAGGACATTTCTCAAATCACCCACTCCCTTGAGCAGTCCAAATAGGGGTGTTTTTTCCTTCCCCTGTCTAGGGTAAAGAGTCAGCTCACATATGGCATGTTTGCAGTTTGGGCACTACTAAGTCTCTAAAAGGTTCACCATCACTGCTTAGGTGATTCCAAACCAAACTCTTAGATGGAATGGTTTTCATTATTGAGCTGAGCTGTTATTTAAATGCCGATGGTCTGTACTAGCTTGTTATTTCATCCGTGATCCATAAAGTATAACTATGTCACTTCAAGAAATCCTAAAAAAATTTTGTGTCATTATTTTATATCATCCAATGGTTTTTATTCCCTTGAAATTTATTAAAGATTTTATGCCTCCTTTAATGCCTTTTATTGATTTATGGATTCAATATAACTATTCTCTCCTGAAAAAGTTGCCAGGGTATGGTATTTAGTTAATTACTTTAAATGGGGTAATGGGATAGATTCAGTTGACACCTTTTCTACTTTTACACTGAGAAAGGACCATGGGGTCTGATCATTAGCAACTTTGAAAAGCAATTTAACTTTAATGATGAAGCTGAAATTTACACTGGAGTTAGGGATAGAAAAGCAAATGGAAACAGCTAGGATAGATAATTTCGAAAACAGTTTGACAAAGAGAGGAAAGAAAGCAGGAAAGCTTGAGGGATGGTAAAATCTAAATAAGGTGTTTTAAGATGGGAAAGACTAGAGTATGATTGAAGTAGACAAGAAAAGAAATGATAGAAAGGAATCAGTTGAAAATTTGAAAGAGAGGAAAAGAGGATAATGAAAAAGAAGCAGAGGGAGGTTAAACAACTTGCCAGAGACCATACAACTGAACCACTTAAATAGATTTATGATTTCATTGATTTTTAGAGGTACTTCTGACAATTCAGAGAGCATAAGCCATGTTATGATTAAAATCCTCTGGAGATTGTATCTTCATCTATAATTATTCAATTAAAAAAATCAGATCAGAGAAAGAAAAAGCACCAGCCATATGTAGCCAGCTGATATCTTAGCTGCCATTTTCCTGAGTTGGCTGCACTAGTCCTGAACCTGACTACATACCTCCTTAGTCTGTGATTCCAAGGGAAGAAAGCAATTTCCTCTCCCTACTCCCAATTTATACTCTTTGTGATGTCTCTTTCCCAATCCTTTTTGATTGGAGGACTCTGACAACAGTCCAGACAAAGGTCAGTCTTTTTGATGACGTGAGTGAACAAAATGTGATATTGAAATAGCCTCATAAAAAATGTACACTATTTTCCATATGCCTCTGCCTAGTTTCACTCCTCAAGAGGCTTGTGTGAAGAAGAATAACTTGTTTCCATCGTGCTTCAGCAAGAGGGGGAAAAGTAGATTCACAGCTTCAATTTTTAAGATCACATTTTTTTCTTCTATTAAAATGCAAAGGTTGTCCTGAGGTGCCAAAAAAAGTTCAGATTGATATTAACTTTCCACAGTCCATGCTAGTTGACTGTCATCTATATCCTCCTAAAAATTTATTATCATAGACCTATTCAGTATGTTGGAGGAATTCATCATCTATAACATTGGGGTTTAGGTTATCTGGGGAGTGCTCTGGACATATACATGTCCAATCAGGACAGATGATGATCCCATCTTCTCTTTCTACTACTTAATTTCTTGATTACATTGCTTACCCCTGTTCTTCTTTGGATTTTTCTCATAGATTATATATTGTAGCTCACTCACTTCTACTATACATTTTTTCATTACCCTTTTTGTAATCTTCATCTCTAGTTCATTGGAACAATTGATCTCTGTACACTGACAACTATGATAAAACATTTGTATCAAAATATGGATTATTCTTTTTATGATAATAGTGGGTCAGCAAAATTACTTTTTAATTTATTGAATTTCTTTCAGAAGCTAGGAAAATATTTTAGGGATCATCTTTGAATCATCAAGTGAGATAAAAGGAATTCACTCAAGAGGTTTGAACAAGTGTAAAATTCTAACACATCTCTATGGAGGAACTAGTTATAAAAAAGGAGGAGAAAACTCAACTCTGGCATTGTTCAGACCTCTTGCTGACCCCTCACCTTACTCTGGATCTAATCCAGTGTCTAATTCAGTTTTATGCCATATACAAACATAGAAACGGATAGATAGTTATAGTAATATATGTGTGTATGTATAATCATTTAATCCCTTTTCTCTATTTACATAGCTGTAACCATGACCCTAATTTAGTATCTTATTATCCTTGCCTAGATTTTTGTAATATATTTATAATACACATATGTAGGCACACATGCATAAATATACCACACACATACATTTATATGTAATTAATTGCCTTATTGCCTTTCATCTACTTACATATCCACTTTAATTCAGAACCTCATCAGTCTCATCTTGTCTCTTAGAATATATTTATGTATGTGCATGTGTATGTATCTGAGAATGTGTGCTTTGGGGGGTATGTGTGTGTATATATGTATGAAAATGCTGTGCAAGGTATAATTTCAGATGCCTGCTGATATACCAAATTTCCAGCTATGCTTTACAGATCTCTTCTAGAATGGTCAGAAATAAATTGAGGCTTGATGCAATCAACACTATAATTTACGAATAAGTGCATCTGAAAGATTTTCAAATCCATAAGGAATCTCTCCGTGACCCAACACCACGCAGAAATGTGTGGAGATATGAGGTATCAGAAATGCTATTTGAAAATTGAACTCAGAGTTGATGCTTTTTTTCACTAAGTTCAACATGTATTCCATTAATGCTCCATTTCCAGTAGGTGTGGAATGAATCTTGTGCAAATGGATGGGATCTTAACTGAATGAATACTCATTATTTAATTGTGGATACAGTACTTGGTTTTGACTTCACTGGCCTCCTTTCTATGACTTCATGCCAAAAATGTTATGTTCTTTAATAGTGGAAAAATATAGTTTCACCTTTAAACGTGATGATACTCTGAGCAAAATGAGACATTTCTTCCCCTTGGGCTAATAAGAAAAATGATTTAATTCGTGAGAAAGATATTTTAAGAAAAAGAAAGAGAAATTCAGTTTGCCACCAGATCCAGCACATACCTAATTAAAAGGGAGTCAGGAAGCAAAATCACAATATAACAATTCTGAGAATTAGAAAGAGGAGGAAGAAAAAATGCTAGCCCTTGATGAGGTGTTGTCAAAAACATTAATTAGCAACATTTAGATAAGGTCTATCTCTTTTTCATGTTTTACACCAGGATGAATGATGAAAACTAAATGTAAAACGCATGAGTCCAAGTTCAAATATAAGAGGCTTAGAGTATCCTAGTGGTTTAGCTCAGAGATTAATTAAAGAAGACTGCCCATTCAGATGGGAGACCAGTGCCTTGGTAAGAATATTGATTGAATTTCCAGGAAGAAAACAAAAGAATACCCTAGGTATGATTAACCACACATTCATTTAAATGAAAGACCCAAATGCTTTGCAGGAATTAAAACACCTGTAATATACATAGTCTTTGACCTCTGTGAAAGAAAGATCAACTACTTCTGGATAAATCAGTCCCTTATGATTCTCAACATTGTTTACTCAAAATTCAAGGTTGTATTATGTAGAAAATATATAATTGGAATGTAAGGGTTTGGTCTTTCAAAACAGACTATTCTGAAAGCTAAAGGCAGTCAATAAAAGAGTAAAATATTTTCTCAAAAAAGTATACTTTTATTAATCAAACCTTTCCACTAACTTGGGCCATGGAAATCATTTTGAATAAATTCTTAGAGATCTACACTATGTTGCAATATTAAAATGTATTAGTCAAGAAAGAAAAACAGTTGAAGATCCCACCTCAAGCATTTTAACATCAAACTTTATTGATCCTCATTCTTTGCTCCAGTATCTAATGATAAGTTAGAGTTTCTCATCACCAATGTCTACCCTTCATTTCATCTGTTATTTATAATAGTATATGGCAGGAGGTATTGGTCCAAGTCTAACTAATGCCATACTGTTTTCCAGTTTTCTCAGCAGTTTTTGTCAAATAGTGAGTTCTTCTTCCAAAAGTGTGGATATTTGGGTTTGTAAAACAAGAGTTAGTATGGTAATTTATCATCGTGTTGAGTTCCTAATCCATTACCTTGATCTTCCACTATATTCCTTAAACAGTGCTAGACTGTTTTTATGATTGCTATTTTATATTATAATTTGAGATCCATTAAAACAAAACCACCTCCCCTCACATTTTTGGTCATATTAATTCCTTTGATCTTCTAGATCTTTTGCTCTTCCAGTTGAATATTTTTTCTAATTTTTTCAAATCTAAGAAAGTCTAAGAAATAATTTTGGGTAGTTTTATTGGTCTGGCACTGAACAAATAAATTAGTTTAGAATGAATTGGCATTTAGATTATATTGACTAAGCCTTTCCTTGAAGAAGTAATGTTTTTCTAATTGTTAAGATCTGTCTTTGTGTGAACTGTGTTTTGTAGTGATCATATGGTTCTTGGTTTCATCTTGGCAACTTACCATGTATTTTGTATTTCTACAGTTATTTAAAATGAGACTTCTTTCTTTCTTTTCCCAGTCCTCCTTCTCCTCTTCCTCCTCTTCCTTCTCCTTCTCTTCCTCCTCTTCTTCCTCCTCCTCCACCTCCTCCTCTTTCTTCTTCTCATTCTCCTCCTTCTTCTACTAATAATCAAAAATATAACCGATTAAATTTTCCCAAACATTTCCATTTTACTAACTTTCCTATTGCTGTAGGTATTACCATACTTTTAATCATCAAGTTCAGTATCTCAACCTTTCCCCTCTTCAAAGGGGCCTATGACTACTCACTTGCCAAGAACTGATGATTCCAACTCCCCAATATTATATAAATTCATCTTTTGTCCACTCACATAGCCATTTTAATCTAATTTAAGACCTGATCCTTCTTACACAGACAATTAAAATATCTCCCTAAATTATCTCCTTGCCTCCATTACTCCCTTACCCCAATTCATTGTTCATATTGTTACCAAAATGATTTTCGTAAAGTACAGGTATTCTAAAGTCAATTCTTTACTTCATAGTTACTAATAGTTTCCTGTTGGATAAAGTAGAAATTCCTCCTTTTGACATTTTAATCCCTTCATAATATGGTTTTAACTTATTTTTTGAAATTTTTATTCTTGCCACATTATTCATTTAATTGTTGTTAAAAGAATTTAATTGTGAACCATTAAAAAGCAATCACATCTATTACGAAGTGCATGTGGACTTCCAGGTTAAGACAGCTGCAATGTAGAAGTAAAATTCTTACTTTCTTCAACACTGACCAATATATGGTGTCTCATAAGGACAATAAAACAAAACAAAAAACAAACAAACAAACAAAAAACAAGTTCAGATGAACAAAGGGACTCCACAGTAGAGTGCAACATTGAAGGTACATGGGATTTGGGCATTTTCACTCTATAAGGGGGTGAAATAGCTCCCACAAAAATGCAAGATGATCAATCCTCCTTCACCCACCTACGGTGTCAAAGTCAGACCCAGCATGCCAGAATCAGTGCAAGCAAGGGACAATCTCTGGTTCTTGGTAGCTGACTAAGAACACCAAGGACTTAGTACTGAGAGCAGCTAGACTTAAGGTCTCAGGTGGTGGAAGAGTACAGGCCTTGGGTTCAGAGATAGAGCAGAGAGAGGAAGCACATAGTAGAAACCACAGAGCCTCAAAAAGTAGCCTCAGGCAAAAAACGCTCCATAGCTCCATATACAGAGAGGCTGTCCTTCTCACTAAGACTTCTGGCTGGAAAAGAAACAAAAAACCAGCATAGTAATGACCAGAAATTCCAAAGAAATACAGCCTTCAATCACCAAAAAGACAAGAGAAAGGTTCTGACCCTGGATAATTTTGTGGAGAAAAAATCCAGACTACAGAGGAGACAGCAGATCATGGCAAACAAGTAAACACATCCAAACCTACCCCCAAAATGGAAATGGGTTACAAAGCTCTTAAAAAGCTTAAATTTGAGATGATGAATCAAATGAGGAAGATAGTAGAATATTGACAAAATAGTGGGAAATAGTTCAAAAAGAAAAATAACAGTTTAAAGGACAGAAACTCACAATTGGAAAAAGAAGCCCATAAATCAAATGAAAGGATGAGTAAATTGGAGACCATAATTAATCATATGGAAGCCAGGAAAAGTAGGATAAACTAAACTGAAAAGGAAAAATCAAAAGATTATAGTGGAAAACTAGTCCTTAAAGACCAGAATTGGGCAAGTAGAAGCTAATGATTTTGCAAGACAGCAAGAATTAATAAAGCAAAGTCAAAAGTGATAAAATAGATGGAAACATGAAATATCCCACTGAGAAAATTAAAGACCTTAAAAACAGATCTAGAAGAGACAATCTTAGAATCATTGTTCTACCTGAAAACCCAGAAATAAAAGAAACCTTTACATTATACTATAAGAAATTACCTAAGAAAACTACCCTGTTGTTCTTAAATATGAGGGCAAAACAGATATTGAAAGAATCCACAGATCATCCTCTACACTAAATCCTCAAAAGACAACCACCAGTAATATAATTGCCAAATTCAAGAGCCTTCAAGTTAAGTAGAAAATATTGTAAGAAGCTAGAAAGAGACAAATCAGATATCAAGGAGCACCAATCAGGATTACACAGGATCAGGCAGCCTCCACACCAAAGGATTGCTAGACTTGGAATATGATATTCAGAAAGGAAAGAGAATCATATCTACAACCAAGGATCACCTATCCATCAAAACTAAATATGTACTTCCACGGGAAAGTATGGGCATACAACAAATAGAAGATTTCAAAGTATTTGTAAGGAAAAGACAAGAACTAAGTGGAAAGTTTGATATCCAAACACAAAAATCAAGAGAACATGAAAAGGTAAAAAAGAAAGAGAGGGAAAAGAAAAAAATAATTTTCTTCATTAAGGGCTTCAATAAAGTCAAATTGTTTATATTCCTATATGGAAAATGTTATTTGTAGTGTTATTTGTAGAAACTTGAAGGAATAAGAAGAACAAGATAATCTATAGCACACAAAGAGACTTATGGGAAGTGGAGGTGAAGAATACTATTTTAAGAAGGAGAGGAAGAGAGTGTTAATAGGTAATATTTAAACCTTATTCTTAATAGAATCAATTCTTAGACAGAAGAGCATCTAGGTCCATTGGGGTATTGAATTCTATCTTAACCTGAAGGGAAAGTGAGAAGGGAAAAACCAAGGTAGGGAGTACAAAAAGGGAGGAAAAGTGAGGGGGGAATTTAATAGACCCTAAAAAAAGTAAAAAGGAATTAAAAAGGGAGGGGGCAGAAAGGGAAGTAAAATAAGGGTACGCATTAGGGGGACTGATTAAAAGAAAACCACTATTAAAAAAAACAACAAAACAAAACCCTACTGGGTATTGATTGCAAAGGTAAAATACTGGAGCAGAATCTATTGAGCATCAACAGAGATAAGAAGGCAAGAGTTGTAATCATGATATCTGAGAAAGCCAACATAAAGATAGATCTGATTAAAAGAGATAAGGAAGTTAATTACATCCTGATAAAAGTCAGTATATACAATGAGGAAATGGCAGTATTCAAAATGTATTCCCCAGATTTATAAAGGAGAAACTAGTATAGTTCAAGGAGGAAACAAATAGTAAAACTATACTAGTGGGAGACCTGAATATTTCTCTATCAGATCTAGATAGATCAAACCCAAAAATAAATAAGGGGTAAGAGATATGAATGAAATTCTAGAAAAATTAGAGTTAATTGATATGCAGAGAAAAAACAAAAAGGGATAAAAAGCAATACACCTTATTTTCAGCAGTACATAGTACATTCACAATATTTGTCCATGTTCTAGGGCATAGAAACATGGAAAACTTGTGTAAAAGAGAAAAATTAATAAATGTAACCTTTTCAGATTATAATGCAATAAAAATAATAATTAGTAAAGGTACATAAAGAAGCAAATCAAAAATTAATTAGAAATTAAAAGATATGATTCTCCAAAATCAGTTATATGAGAATTAAAATTAATATACAATAACTCAAGTATTATATTTATAAGATTTATTAATAACAACTTGAAATAAAAATCTAGAGTAAAAACCTGCCTACATCGACCATGGTCTTGAGAAAGAAGAGAAAGAGGGTGGAATTATAGAAACCTTATGACCAATCACTTAAAGACCCAGTAAAAGAAAAGAAAACGATACTGGGAAATCGAAAAGGAATTCTAGGGAACATAGTCCAAAGGTAGAAAATTTCCACTTATTCATTCCACCCAGTGATCAACATAGTAGACCAGTCTCCCAGAAGGGATCATTTTAAAAATAACCAACTTATAAATTGCAATAATTTGTGGAAAAAAGGAAAAGAGAATAAACCAATGATTTATAGGATAACAAAAAAAATTGGGGGCAGTCCCCTTTTGTGTAAGGGTGTATATTCAAAACAAATGCATTCAACCCTACAAAGTTCAAATTTGCTATATCTCAAAGATCACTCCGGATGTTCTAGTGCAGGGTGTAGTAGCTGCAGGCATCTTTATGGAGCCTTCTCCAAGAGGTTCACCTTCTGCATTCTGGGAGGTAGTAAGTTTCTTATCCTAAAATTATTATCAAAAGAATTTAAACTTTGCATTATAGGGTAATACAGTTCCTGCTGAGGAGGATGGTGATAAACACAGGGATCACTCAGGGATGTATGGCTAAGTTATTAGGTATATGAATTAATTGGCAAAAGAACATGAAAAACATAAAAAAATCCAAATAAAAGAGAGGAAAAAATAACTTCTGGATGAAATATAAAATATCAAAATCTTATGTCTAAAAATATAAGTAAAGGAAAAACAAACCCATAACAGGTTCTTAAATCAGGGCCCAATTAAAATGATTTAAGAAATTATGAACTTACTCAATCAGTAGTTAGGACTACAGAAAGTTTGCCACACTATGAAAGACAAAAAAGGGACTAGATTTCAATTGCAAATTGGGAAAAAGCATTACTTAGTCTGATTTTACTTTCTCTCTCAGGGATACTGGTGCCAGATCAATTGATGCTATATACTTAATATAGTGTGTGGTACAATGAAGTCCTGCATTTAACACATGTTAAACAGCTGCAACATTGAGTCTCACACATGATCAAGTCCTTGAACTCTTGGCTCAAAATTACATCAATTGCACTAGAATAGGTTGGTCTCTTTGACCTTGTGCTCCATAGGCATTATGCAGGTAGCTTTGTGCTTTTTTAGTACTGTGAAGTGGCTCTTTTTGTATTCTCTTCTTCTGGAATCAGACAGAATCATTAAGCAAAGTCCCATAATTTTTAAATAAACAAATGGCATCATTTTTATAATCTAAAACTTTTGGGGTATGCATTGACATTGGGACAAATGTATTTTAAATTTCTATTGCTGCAAAATAAAAAAAAGTTAAAGAAAAACCTACTCAATGCTATTGACATATGCTTCAAAAAAGGAGATGAAAAATAAAACTCAAATACTATATTGCACATGCAACAAAAACAATAATAAAAAAGTTTTTAAAAATAAAAAATATATAGTTTACAATCATTAACACAATGTCAGTCAAGGAGAAATAGAATACAAAGGTTTCTCACTAAAAATGAGATCCATTTCTTTCTAAACTGGGCCATGAATCACTGTGTGAGTGTAAATGATCATCACAAAGTAACAAAATTATAAAGCAGTAGTACAGTAGATAATGCACATATAAAAAGTACCAAAATACCCAAAATTCACAATAACCCAATTAATGTAAATAGCAAAAAAAAAAACACCAATAGTACATAGGATTCACATGAGTAGCTGCATGACATTAAAAAAAATTAAACTTGGAATCTCATGGATACATGTCACAAATTTTATAGGTGTAGTAAATCTTTCAACCTTGGCAAAGATATTTTTAACAAAGTCTATTACTGCCATTATTCCAATATGTGGTAGAAGAGCCAAGAAAAAACACAAACCTCTATATTGAGAATGAAAACCATTTTGGGGGTCAAAAACATCACCAAGAAATTGGGATTGTTCTGGTGGAAGCAGATTAAAGTGAAGAGCTAAAATATTAATCATGAAAAAGCTGCTTTTTGCTTCATGCTTTACATAAAAAAAATTTTGGCAGGAACTTCTGTTTTGATCTCTACTTTTAATAAAACATATTTTATTATATATGCATGTATATATACATACATATATATATATATATACCATCCAATCAGAGGCTACTAATTATGAAAAAATAATTTCTGAAGAACTCTTAAATTTAATTTAAATTATTGGCTCATTAAATTCTCTAAGGTTGTATACAAATTGTAACCAGCTTTTTGATGAAGTCCATTCATCATCATCTAGATGATAAATGCAGCATCCCTAAGGAGTTATGGTTTTGGAACTAAAAAAGGTGTATATGTGCTTTCACAATGATGTTATTCAGTAAAGTCATAAGGGAAAGGTACAAACAAAAAACAACGAAACAGAATATATTGATTACAGTGAAATATGAACTTAAAAGAAACAAAATTAAAACTTAAAGAAATCAGGAAAAAATCAGAAAAAAATACAAAAGTTTTTACAGGGTACAGACTATGAATTCAAAAAATCATTTTCTCCAGTTCCAATAGATTTCTTTTAAAACATTAATTTATTTAGTCAGTTTAGAACATTATTACTTGGTTACAGGGGTGTATGGGGTGGTCAGGGAGGGGTAGTATCTCTGATATGGAGGACTTCTCGTGCCCTCCTAGGGCAGCTCTCCAGCCTCTGACCCTCACCTGACACCCAGCTCTCACTTGTGGCTCCTAGTAGTTGCTAGCATGCAGCAGTGGCCACACCCCAGGCAACAGCTTCGACAGGCCCACTAAACCTTGTGAGGGTAGCCATCGGGCCGTAGACCCCTGGTGAACTAAGGCTTTGCTCACCCAGTTTGTGAAGACTGCTTCCGCCGAACAGACAGAAGAAACCAATAAGGTTTAACAACTGAGAGGGCAATGCAGCAAAGCACTGTGGAGTGCTTAGGGCATGTTGGAGCACAAAAGACAACATGGCCATCCAATGCAGCTGAAGAAGTCTCCAGGTGTAATGATTTTTTTGCCAATGGACCCAGGCTCCCAATGCCAAGAGAGTGGGACTGTCTCTGTGCATCGACTTGTCCTCTTTAATCTCCTTCATGCACAAGTGTTTTTGTGCAAACTCATCTACATCACAGACGAAAGAGCACAAAGACAATTGTCATCCTCAGTTACAAAGAGACTACTACTACTACTTGGTTACAAGAATCATGTTATTTCCTTCCTTCCCCTACATCCTTCCCGCAGCTGATGCTCAATTTCATTGGGTATTACACATGTCTATGATCAGAACCTATGTCCATGTTGTTGGTGTTTACATTAGGATATTCATTTAGAGTCTACATCCCCAGCCATAACCCCTCAACCCATGTATTCAAGCAGTTGTTTTCTTATGTATTTCTACTCCCACAGTTTCCCTCTGAATGTGGATATTTTTTTCCTCATAGATCTCTCCAAGTTGTTCAGGATCACTGCATTGCCACTAATGGAGAAGTCCATTACATTCGATTGTACCACAGTGTATTGGTCTCTGTGTACAATGTTCTCCTGGTTCTGTTCCTTTCACTCTGCATCAATTCCTGGAGGTCATTCCAGTACCCATGGATTTCCTCCACTTTATTATTTCATTGAGCACAATAGTATTAAATCACCAACATATACCACAATTTGTTCAACCATTCCCCAATTGAAGGCCATCCCCTCACATTCCAATTTTTTGCCACCACAAAGAGTGCAGCTATAAATAATTTTCTACATGTCTTTTTCCTTATTATCTCTTTGGGGTACAAACCCAGCAGTGCTATGGCTGGATCAAAAGGCAGCCAGGCTTTTAGTGCCCCTTGAGTATAGTTCCAAATTTCCCTCCAGACTGACTGGATCAATTCACAACTCCACCAGTAATGCATCAATTTCCCAATTTTGCCACATCCATTCTAGCATTCATTACTTTTCTTTGCTGTCATGTTAGCCAATCTTCTAGGTGTGAGGTGATACCTCAGAGTTGTTTTGATTTGCATTTCTCTGATTATAAGAAATTTAGAACACTTTTTCATGTGATTATTAATAGTTTTGATTTCTTTAACTAAAAATTGCCTATTCACGTCCCTTGCTCATTTATCAATTGGAGAATGGCTTGATAGAGTTAAAAGGAGCTAACTAACTCAAACTGTGATATAAAGGAAAAAGAGGAAGGAGTTACAGAAAACATATAACCAGTCACACAAAGACACATGTAAATGTAGGGAAAAGGATTCTGGGAAATAAAAAAAGGAATTCTGGGTAATGTAGACAAAATGTAGAAAATTTCCATATATATATGGTTAAAGAACAAATCATAGAAAAAATTAATAATTTCATTGAAGAGAATGACAATGAGGAGACATCATATCAAAAGATATGGGATGCAGTCAAAGCAGTACTTAGGGGTAAAATTATATCTTTGCTTTATTTATAATATTATTTATATTCCTCAATGTTGATGCACTTTCCATATTAACAGAATTCATGAGTTGCTAGATTAAAAATATTACTAACCCTTTGCCAATGTGTTCAAATATGCCTCTCTGAGATTATATAGTCATTTCATTACCTGCCAATTAGAAATTTCATCACAGGACTTTTTTTGAGGCACTTTTAGCTAAAAAAGACTCTACTGGCACATCCTTAGAGAATCTACGATCACTTCTGAAACACACCAAAAACAAATGTGTTGGAGGAAGATATTAGTGAAGGTCCATCAATCAATAAATACTTATTAAGCACTATATGTAGTGTAGAAGATATGAAGAGAGGTAAAAACCTGTCCCTGCCTTCAAAGAATGCACAGTCTAATGGAAAACATCTAAAAGGAAGATCTAAGCTTGGGGTGAGGAATAGGGGCAGTGTACCTGGGAAATGGTGATAAAGTCCAGAGAATTGAAAAAAAATTTTGGTAAATTAAAGAGACATCCAGCATAGATACTTTCCTTAATTGAAGTTCAGATGAAGATCTTTTCAGTTTCTATTTCTTACTTGTTTCAATCAGGAGTAGGGAGGGGGCTCAGGGATGAGGTTAATGATGAAATATGACACTCAAAGTGGTATAATCTTGTATGATTATGAGGTTTCTGGGATATTATGAAGTTCAGAATAATGCCATTTAGAAAATAAAATTGTATACAAAATAGGTACTGAAAAACATAGTAAATTAATGTTCCATGAATGCAGTGAATATTGGGCTGGATGCTTTCTAGAAAATATCATTCTAAATTTTATGTATCTATTTGTATTGCTACCATTTACTTAGAATTCTTCACTGTGTATGAAAAATACCATGTGGGTCCAAGAATAGACCTAGGGTTTTTCCTCTAAATGGGCTTATATAAGCCTAAATAAAACCAGTTATGGAGTTCTAAGACAATGACAATGAAAGTGGTGAAAAGGTAAGGCAGTAATGATAAAAATGAATAAAACATCTTCATTTGAATAGGAATACATTAAAATAAACATTCTATAGTAAATATTTTTCAGTGCTAATTTTTAAAACAATTTTAAGCATATACACAAGTTTTATTCATACATATATAGTACCCCGATTATATATTACATAAAATATATACATATTCCTTCAAAGGTATCTTATTTTAGAACCACACTTTATATTTATATTGGACCAATGTATCTTTTCTTTAAATCCTAAATGCATGACCCCAAATACTTCTGTGAATTAAATATGTTAAAATGTATTTCTTTGTATTCACCAAAGTTCTATCCATTGAGGCAAGTTTTCATAAGGCCACCAGTGAATATTCATTTTGGTAAATGAAAGATCATGAAATATGAACAGATAGCAGCTGTGATTCTTTATGTCCCTCATGACTTCTCTTTGTAGTCTCTTGCAAAGATCATATAGGGAAAACTCAAAACCTTTAACTATTAGTATAAGCACAAGCATTAGTTTGTTAAAATAAGAGTCACTTTAGGTACAATTTAAACTAAAATTAATGCACACTAACAGTACATTGTTAAGATTAAAAATTTTGGGGGAAACTGATAGAAGTAGATATTAGTTTCTCTCTGCAAGGAGTATTATATTTTTATAGGTTTATTAAAGGTTAAGGATTAAAGAAAATACAGAATAAGAAAACATGTGTCTAGGCCTCTGGCCTAGACACTTCACCTACATTATAAAAGAGCCGCATCTGCTTGCAAGCAGAAACAGGAAAGAAGAGTGCCAAAACCCTTTCCAATCAAGTTAAATACCCCTTCTCAATCTTGGCCCAGGCGAGGTAACAAGGCATTCTGGAAATGTGAGCAAGGACTCCTGGGGATTGAAGTCCTGGATTCAAGACTCCATTTTTTAACACATGCATTCAACATAATACTATACAGAATCTTATCTGGGAGGATATTAAAATGCCAACAGACTGTACACTTCAAAAGCACATATATTGTCATAATAAAAAGAAATCAATCATATAAAAGTACTAATTCTCCCTAAAGGTAAATGTTAATAAACTTTTAAGTAGATTCTCCAATACTAGGCCTTCTAAGCTCATCTGCTTTTAATAGCTTTATTTTATGGATGAAAATATTAAATTAAGGGCATTTTTAATTAATAATAGTTAGTATTTTTATAGCATTTTATGGTTTCCAAAGTATTTTATAAAGATTATCTCATTTAATTCTCAAAACTGTGGAAGTTATGCCCATTTAATAGAAGATGAATCTGATTAAGATAGAGATGAAGTGACTTCAACCAGGTTTGCACAGCTAGTAAGAGTGAATTAGGATTTGAACTCATCTCCACTTCAGGTCTAGTATATTTAGAGGATGGAAGGATTATGTCTTAGAATCACTAGGAAAATCAAAGATAGTTTGTTGGATTAGGAGGAAATTGATTTAGGTAATGCTTCAAGGACTATTAGAATTTAACTAAATAGAGTCTGGAGAACTGTGCAAATGAAGGCTTACTGTGAAAAATTATATTGAGCTGGGAAATTACATATACAGAGGACTCATATTACTTTGGAAGTAAGGTATTATGGATGAAAAGATAATTTGAAGATTTAATATGGAAAGTCTTGAATATCTGCCTTTTTTCTGAAAGCAATTAGAATAGTTAAAGTGCTTTAATGTAGGAGAATGATGTGGTCAGAATATATAAATTCATTCATTGGGAAAGGGGGCTACTATGACTAATTATAGTCTAATTATAAAAGTCAATTGTCTGGCAAACATAAAGAAAATATTGGTCCATCATAAATGTATATAATCATTAGTTATAATATTCAGCAAGAGATGTCAGGATACTATGTAGTATGTCAACAAAGGTGACATAAAACAAAAAGGTTAAGAAATGTTGGTTCAGATAATATTTCACAGATGTCTGATCATCAATATACTCCTTAAGGTTTTCTAAGTTCTTTACAAATATTGCACCTGATCCTCATAAAAATACTGGGATTTGAATGTTATTATTATCTTCATTTTACAGGAAAGTGAATTGCAAAGAGATTAAAGAATTTGTCCAGAATCACATACCTAGCAATTGTAGGAGGTGAGATTTGAACTTTGGACTTCCTTAGCCCAAGCCTAAACCTATTATCAACTACACCACCAGTATAAATATATGTTTTATCTTTCAGTTTAATGTATGTTTTGAAAAGGAAGCAGAATTATTTCTCTAAGTTTTGAAGAAGACTACTGAAGCTATTTTGGTTTCATTAAACATGCCTTAACTAATAGAAAAAATCTTTCAAAACATGATGAGTGACAGTGAAGATACAGCTAAATGTTAAAAGTATTTTCTGAGCAATTCATTCTCATGAGACAGGAAGAATAGAATCTAGTGCAGTTGATGTGGGTGGGTGGGAATGGTTTTAGCTGTTTTAGCTTGACCTGGCCAAAGGCAATATCTCTCAAACCAATTATATTCCTGCTTCCATTATGTAAATGATTTGTTTTTGCAGCTTAGAGAATGTCCAATCAAAGTCAAAGTCTTTAAAGCTTCTCAGGGGCCCTAATGAGTGAATAATTAGGCAATGGAAAAGGCGATCAAACACAAATCAGTGAAGACAGTTTTGGAAAAAGTCCCATACCAATGGGTTTGGGGACTGGGATTACAATAGTTAACACAAGCTTCTCAAAAATAAGATCTTTTAAAGACCAGAATCCAAAAAAGTTCAGGTAGAATCCAAGTTTTCTGGAGAGCACTAAAAAAATAGCAAAGAAAGAAATGGGAAAGATTTATTAGTTACTGTGACAACCAACAATTTGAGTCAACTCTTGTCTTTTGGAAATGCCTACTTAATATCA
This sequence comes from Monodelphis domestica, assembly GCF_027887165.1. Classification (NCBI taxonomy): domain Eukaryota; kingdom Metazoa; phylum Chordata; class Mammalia; order Didelphimorphia; family Didelphidae; genus Monodelphis; species Monodelphis domestica. The sequence goes on along the minus strand of NC_077230.1, from coordinate 114,265,946 downwards.
AAAAATAAGAGATTTTGCATGCTCTTTTATCTAATGTCTAGATACACTATAATGGGTCTGCTAATACTTCAGTAGGATTGCATCGACTCAATGGCAAACATACAAATGGATAATACAAAATTTTGGACAAAAAAACTGCCAAGTAAACAACTTTCGAAATGTATGTGAAAGTATACCTCAAGAAGTAGATAGCTAAGTGTCACAGGTGATAGGGTTCCAACCTAAAAGTCACAGAAACCTCAGTTTAAGAATAGTTTCATACATTTTCTATCTGTTATTTTGGACAAGTTTCTCAATCTTTATAATTACTAATATTTCTTATTTGTTAAATGGAAATAATAATGTCTTCTCATAAGGGTTATTGTATCAATATGATTGGATCGAATGATATTAAGCATGTAAATGCTTTGCAAATCTTAAATTGTTTTATGAAATGTTAACTAGTATTAGCATTATACAGGGCTAATAATAGAGGAAGGAACTGAATGCAAATGTCAACTTTTTAATTACATTTACTTTAATTCTTAAATATATTGCTGATGTCTGAGTCAGTTTCATTATTAGCAAAACTGATCTAATAGTTGTAATCTACCTCCCTGAGGTATAGATAAGATAAGCTTATAAATAATGATAAAATTTTGTCATTAATAAATGACTTGGATATCTGTAGCATAATAATTGCTTTTAGTTTAAAATTTTAATTATACTCAATCCATTTTTATCAGCTGTTGCAAAAGTGCATCAAGAAGAGGAGACTGGGATAAATTAACTAAGGCTGTACTTACATCAAAAAAGCCTTTTTTTCATTAAAAATAATTCATTTCTAAAGTCAAACTTTGTTTTAACTATGTAATTAAGAAACTGCCTTTAAAAATGTTTTTATTGTATCTGACTGTATAGAATCAATATTATTTTCATAAAAGAACATACATTAGAAGAATTATCTTTATAAAATTTGATATATGTGAATGAAAGTACTGTAAATATTACCTATATTTTAGTATTACTAATTTTATAATTTATATTTTTCTCATAATGATATATATGTGACTTATTCTTCTATTTTAGCATTTACCTCAAGCAGTTTTTCTCTTGTGATGTTTGTTGAGTTGTGGGTTCCTAAGTAAGTACTAATAAAATTTTAATTAACAATTAAGCTCCATTGCACTAAAAATAAAAAAGGGGTTTTATGACAAATAGGAGTTAAACATCAATATGAACCTGCCACTTAGAAATGAGAACAAAGATTGTACTTTCTGAAGTGTTATAATAAAATATTAAAACAAATTATTCTAAAGTAATCTTAGTAACATTATTTTTGAAGAGCAGGGACCACATATCCTCATAAAATTAGCCATGTCTAGGCTTAATTGGTGAGATTAATGAAAGAAAAAATTAAGATGGGAAGCAGGAGAAAATATTAATAAGAATTACTGAATAATAAAATGGGTTTTCTAAGTGAGTCAGAAAACTCCACACACTATTATATATATATATATAAAATTCTTATATATATAAGTAGATACATTATTTAATACCTCATATTCTGATAAGACATGCTATTGTCCCATCATTATATTGATTTGTTAAGTGACCTTAGATGATTCACCTGTCCCAAAAATTTCCCCATTTTTCTAGAATTATAGTAATGATATATGATAGTCCTAGTCTTCTTATGTCTTTTCTTAGAACATAAAATTTACTACCTTATATCAGCCCCATGATCCATCTTGCATAATGTTCTTTCTCATACAATAACACTAAATGGTACCAGGTACAAGGCCAATTATACTCTATGGACACAATTTTAAAAAATAGGATAAAAGAATATATTTAATTTCTCTTACTAAGGGTTTGTACATTTTTATACATGGTTTTTCTAAACCACAAAATATGTATATATGACATATATATATTCATGTTCTCAAATGTATATATTTATATTTATTTAGGTAAATGTGTACCTAAACATATTATTTTCAGCATACTCTGCTTTTGTTTAGCAATTTAAAAGGAAATTTACATCTCTGTTCAGAGTAATGTCAAAACAATATTTTATTTTTATCAAATATGTACTTCACAAGTACTGATTGCAATCTTTCCATATTTTTGTAGATAGTTTTATGTATTGTTGGGCCAAAAAATTGAATAACCCATGTTAATGATGATTTTGAGAAGTGACAAAATGGATAGGCAGAAAAGCAAGAGGCTTGGAACTTGGTAAAATGTCAATCAACTGAGATGGAGACAGAGTTCCAATGGAATCTTGAAGGGGGCAGTTAGGGAAACTCAGCTGCCTGGACTTCACTTCCTCCTCTGAACTGTTGTAAAGAGGTGGAAGAAAATCTCTCTCTTTGGTCATTGATTATCTATATGAGTGAGTGCTGAGAAGACTTTTGGGTTTAGCTCAGAAGAAGCCCATCAGCCTTTGCTGTCACCATCTTCCCTTAGGTAAAGATAATGTTATTTTCTGGATTTGAATACATCTTGAGCTCTTCAATCAACAGGGGTAACTTGGAAAATATAGGGAGACCCATTTTCCTCTCACCTCTACCCTCTCCCTACCTCCTCTACCTAAAAGAATAAAAGATCTCTTAGTTAAAAGATTTGACTATGGGAGTTAGTTATTAAAGGAAACCTTCAAACTTACTATTTCTGAGAAGAACTTCAAGATAGTTGAAGGGGAACAGGAAGTAGGGTAGGGGGAGGAGTGCAAGATCCAGTCTTAACTATACTTGGCTTCCTCATATTATGGCTTTAGCACTTCCTATAACCATAATTTTCCTAATAGTGGTATCTACTACACCAGATGACCACCCTTTTGGAAATGTGTTTTTGAAAATGAAAGTAAGTTCAACTTTTGATATAATGTGTGTTGATTTGTCTTTTAGAAAGGCCACAATTGAAATCATTCAAGTTTAAAAAGATTTGATAGAATTTATACTCTAATAGTACAGCCTCTGTGTATCTAGATTCACTTTTACTTTGGGGGCAGGGGGAATAGAAAATATTTTAGTGAAGGTATAAAATCATATTTTTTTTCTTGCTAAACTATATCCTCTAAGTTTTGAAGTAGGTCCACTTCTGGTGTTCCAGGATTTGGTACAAAAAAAGGGGATTGTATTTATCCAGAAATATACTTCAAGCTATTTTATTTTTGAATCATACTCCCTCTTGGCCTTTGTAATTGAAGTTTTATTTTTCTGTTTTTCTGGATTCTTGGGAAACTTTAAAAAATGCAAATACCCCATTTAGTCTTTCTTGGATTTTACAAATTGAGATACTTTCACAAATGTTATTCATGTGTTTCCATAAACATATTTCAGACCATTCAAAGCAAGCCATACCTTGACCTGAGATTGTGTAAAATTCAAGATTTTAGTAAATTTTCTATATAATTACAAGAGCATTTCCACCCCCCTCAAGAGTTCATTCATGCAATTCTGCTATTAAAATTTCTCTAATGGTCTTAATCTTGAATGTCATGCTACAAAGGATTTCAGGATTTAAAAATCATAAGACTCTCAGAAAAATGCCTTGAATGGACCTAAACCCAGATTATTCTTTGGTAATTTAGATATATATAATGGGAATGAAATAAACTGTGAATTGGTATAACCATTCTGGAAAGCATACCCAAAGGTTCATAAAATTGTATATAGTCTTTGACACAGAAATATCTCTACTGGTCTGTATCCCAAAGAGATTAAAGATAGGAGAAAAGAACCTACTTGTATAAAAATTTATAGCAGCTCTTTTAGTGGTAGCAAGTAACTGGAACCTGAAGGAGTATCCATCAAATGGGGATTGGTTGAAAAATTGTGGTATATGCTTGATTGGGAATACTATTGTGACAGAAGAAATGATAAACAAAATGAACACAAAAAACCAAACAAACATGGAAATACATAAAAAGTGATGCAAAATGAAGTGAGTAGAATTACCATAATGTTGTACACATAACAATAATATTGTATGATAATTAACTGTGAATGACAACTACTTGGCATAGATATTTACTGCCAAAGAACAGTCTGAATGCAAACTGAAAATACTATTTATTTTATTTCCTCCAAGAAGTTTTCTCTAGTATAAGCAATATGTGTCTTCTTTCACACCATGAGAAACCTGGAAATATGCATTATTTGATTATGCATATATATGTATGTGTATATATATTCACAGACACATATATGACCTATATCTTATTTCTTGTCTTCTTGGGCAGGTGGGAAGGAGAGAGAGAACATGGATTGCAAAATTTCAGAAAACAATATTTTTTAAATGTTATTGACATGTAATCTTGAAACATAATTAAATATTATAATAAAAATAGAAATGAAAGGGTTTTTGACAACAATTGAGGACTAAGTTAACATTAGAAGGTTTATCTTTTTGGAGAATAGTCATAGAGTTACACATAAACTATTAAAAGAAATGGTTTAAAATGGTAAACCTAAAGTGCTGGATATACAATTTTGAGAAATAAGTGAATACAGAGTAAGACATTCTTGGGTGAATAGGATTATTCATAAAAACCTCTCTGCTATTCAAAGAATAACACAAAACATTCATAATAGAAATGCGGACCTTTAAATATTTTGAAGAAGTAAACAGATAAAATAGACCAGAACCTGAGTATTATCATAAAACTGTGGTTCACAATCCCCAAGATATACCGATGATAAGTTTTTTTAAAAGGATAAATTATATTTTGATTAACAATTGGCAATGTAGCAGCAAGTGCTTATAATCTGGAAACTACATGAAACAAAATTAGTTTTAATAGACCAATCAAAGAACAAAACATATAGTTAAAAAATCAAGTGAAATGGGGTGAATATCATCCCTATTGTCCTTTTGGCTATTGGACTTGTACCTAGGATACTCTCAAAGAGTACACAGAGAATGAGCATATAACCAAATATTTATTCACTTAAGAAAAAAAAATCCATCTACCTGGGCCTACTCAATAGAATATTAATTTTAAAATAATAAGTGGTAATGTAGTTTATTTCTTCTTGACTGTTTCTATCTTTAGTCCAGGAAAAATGATGTCTAAGATGAGTAGTAATAATAATTATTATATTATTATATACTTATGTTAACTCCTTTGATACTCAAAATCAACACCTGAATTATTATTGTCTCTATTTTTACAAATATGTAAACTGAAGATAAGAAAAATCACCTGTTTGGTCAAGATCAAAAGACTATCAAGTGTTAAGCTGGACTAGAATCTGGGTTAAAGAAACAGAATATAAATTTTTGAAGACACATTATAAATTTACATGTCCCAAGCTCCCCTTTCTTCATTTTGCTTGTGAATACATTAAGACTTAGAGAGGGGAAGTTACTTGGTCAAAGTTACAAACTCATAAGTGACAGAAACAAGTCATTTTTCAAAGCAAGTCCATTATTGTACACTACTTCCTCAATTAGAATATCTGATTATTAAGAACAGGAAACATTTTCAAAAATTCCTACATTGGACCAAGATACTTCTAGCTAATGGCAGGCATATAGCATAATGGATTAGAGCACTGGACCTGAATTCAGGAAAAACTGAGGTCAAATGTGAACTCAGATACTTCTGAGCTATGTGTGTGAACAAGGAATTTGACAAGAACAAGGGAGACCTGCAATGGTTGAAGAAAATGTGTCTGGAGGGGGCAATGGAACATTCAAGAACCAGCAGGGGAAGGGAGAGTTCCATGAAAGATTCAAAAGGAGAAACTGTGGGGCAGGGGGAGTTTCTTGTCAGTCTCTTATCTAAGACTCTGGGAAAGAGCTGGTTAGGAGAATGTCTCTTCTAATACCCTTTTGCCTGGCTGAGCTGAATGAAAGTGTTTTGCCCTAAACTAAAGATCACCCTGGACTACAATTTCCTTAGGGGAACTATATTCCTTGAAAGACTGTCTTGATCCCACCATCAAAAAGTGACCATAGGAAATAGTTAGCAGGAATCTCCCTGTGCCCCTCCTCCTCCTCCTCCTCCTCCTCCTCCTCCTCCTCCTCCTCCTCCCTTCTTCTTCTTCTTCTTCTTCTTCTTCTTCTTCTTCTTCTTCTTCTTCTTCTTCTTCTTCTTCTTCTTTCTTCTTCTTCTTCTTCTTCTTCTTTCTTCTTCTTCTTCTTCTTCTTCTTCTTCTTCTTCTTCTTCTTCTTCTTCTTCTTCTTCTTCTTCTTCTTCTTCTTCTTCTTCTTCTTCTTTCTTCTTCTTCTTCTTTCTCTCTCTCTCTCTTCTTTTCAAGAAATAAATTAGATAATTTAGATTACAGATGAACTATCTCAAAATTTATGTACTAGGAGGGAGGATTTTCATATCAAAGAAGGCTGGGAGGGATTGACTCACCGTCTGATGAGGACAGGACTGACTCCATTAAAACTTGTCCAGCTTAGTGGAGGAAGAAGGAAGGTGCTACCCAGAAATCAGACCCCAACAGCAGCTGGTTTTCTGGTCCCAGCATCTTCCATGCCCCCTTCTTTTCCCTCTTTATTACTTGTGAGACTGAGCAATAATTTGGCCTCTTTTGATTTGATTTGATTTTTTCATGTTAATAAAAACAGTGATTTTTTGATATTTTGTGATTCATGTTCTTTTCCTCCCATCAAAACTCCAGTTTCCCCAAGTGTACACATAATATGATATAGTTTGTTCATGTATTATCATACAATACACATATCCAAGTTCATCGTGTTGTGAAAGAAGAAACCACTTATGCTAGAAAAAATAATTCATGGTGCAATTAAAGTAAAGAATGGTATGTTTTATTCTGAATTCAGACTCCATCCATTCCTTCAGGAGGGTGAATAGCCTGGATGTGACCGTTTTTCCCCTTTGTTTTCTCATCTGTCAAATGGGGAAAATAATATCACTTACCTTGCAGTGTTGTTGTGAATATCAAATGAAATAATAATTATAATATCTTTGGTACAGTTACTGGTACATAGCAAGTGGTATCTAAATGTTAGCTATTACTCATTATTATAATAAAAAGAAAGCTCCACACAATTGAATGCAATAGACTTTTTTACTAGTAGAAATGCAATGATCCAGCACAACCTGAGGGATTTATGAGAAAGAACACTATCCACATCCAAAGAAAGAACTGTGAGAGTAGTAGCACAGAAGAAAAACATATAATAGATCACATGGTTGAATGGGTATATAATTGGGAATGTTGACTTTGAATGATCACTCTATTGCAAATATTAATGATATGGAACTAGATTTTGAACAATGATACATGTGAAACCCAGTGGAATTGCTTGTCAGCTCCAGGAGGAGGGAGGGAAGAGGTGAGGTAAAGAACATGAATCATGGAACCATGGAAAAATATTCTAAATTAATTAATCAATAAAAATTTTAAAAATAAAAAAGAAAGCCCCCACCCCCAAACATAGCCAACTTCAAGAAACTAAAAATCTAATGAATGGAGCAATAGTAAACAAATAGCAAAATAAAAGTAAGATTCATACAAGAGACATTAGAGTTGATCTCATAAGAGAGACCCTAACAGTGATAACAAAGGAGAAAGACATCATGGAGAAGATGAATTTTTAGCTGAGATTTAAGGGAAGATAGGAAAGCCAGGAGATAAAGACAAGGAAGGAGATAATTCTAAGTATAAATAACCAGGGAAATGAATGGAAATAGGAGATGGAGTGTCATTTTTGATGAGTAGTAGAGGTAAGGGTCAACAGATCATAAAGTATATGTAGGGAAATAAGGCAAAAGCATGTTGGAAAGATAGAAAGCAGTCAGATTATGAATGATTTTAAAAGACAAACAGAATTTTATATTTTATTCTGGAAATAATGAGGAGTCAACATAATCTTTTGAATAAGGATAGAACACTATGCTTTCAGAAAATCACTTTGATAGAAGAGTAGAAAGTAGAGTAGAGTTACTGGGAGTGGACTTGAGGCAAAAATGATACCCAGAAAGATATTACAATAATCTCATAATCTGATAACATCTGCCATCAATAGTGGCAGTGTCAGAAGAGAGAAAGGAATATATGAGATATGTTGCAAAGTTAAGGGCCACATGGTGTGGTAGAAAGAGAGCAAACTTCAAAGCCAGGAAGATCTGAATTCAAGTACCAAATCCAATACATATTAGGCTATTTGATTCTGGGTAAGCTACTGATCCTCTTGGTGCTCTAGTATAAGCAATACATAGGCTATAGCAGCGATAGTGGACCTATGGCACAGGTGCCAAAAATGATACATATAGCACACACAACCACCCTCTACCCCCCACTCCCAATAGAGTTCATTACTAAAAAGGCAGAGGGACTTAAATGGAGCTGCTCTCCTACCCCTCTCCACCACACCTGATGACATTTCTTCACTTTACCCACCCCTCTGCCTAGCAACCCAATGGGAGCACATGGAGTAAGATGGGTGGCACACAGGTAACAAATCTGGAGGGGAGAGGAGCATTTGGACTACTCACTTCCCCCTCTCTACTCACTGAGAACATTTCTTGCTTCACTCACCCATCAGCTCAATGCAGGGGGCAGGGGGCAGTTGTCACTCGGTAGGAGGAGGGGAATGGCATGTGGTCTCTGGGGAGGATAGGCACAGTACTTGGTCTGGGGGTGGGGCCTGGTACTCCATCTCTAAAAGGTTTACCATCACTGGACTATAATTGCAGAGAAAGTGTTTACTTATTTTGGTAAGGAGAGCTTCTTTACCTGAGAGTTTCTTCTGCCAACGAAAGCATGAGCCCAATCCCTAACTGCTTGCATAACCATTTACCGGTTAAGATTCATATTCTGCCATGTGTTTTCCATTAATAAAGAAGTTTTTTTCTCCCTCTAAAGTAAGGAGTTCCCATATGATTCATTAACCTCTTTCAGGAAACTCAGTGCCTTTTTTTAAGCTACTGACTTAAATAATTTTATTAATTTTTGATGGGTTATACCAGGAGAAGTGGGAGAGGGCTGAATTTTAGACAACCCCATATCCTGAACCAGCACTCTGAGTAGCAAGCTGCACACAAATGTCCAACATAGAACTTTGGGGAGAATTGGTTGAATTTTTTTTCTATACAGAGAGTATTGGTGAAAAAAAAAACACTTATTTTTTAAAATTTCAAAGTGTCATATATTATACTTCGAAGAAATACTCACTTTTCATGATAACGATTCCAATAGTATAATTCTCATTGTCCTTTAACATAGTATTAATCTTACTTTTTGTAATGTTGGCCAGCTAGAGATGATAACATGCATAAAATGGGATTTGAATTCCTTTAGGATTTTAAAAGAAAGTCTGGTTTTCAAACAAATTAATTGAGATTAAGTAGAATAGACCCACTGAGCAGTGGCAAAATTTAATACCAAAACATTATCAATGTCTTCCCTCACAAAGGCAGTTAAAGAAAAAATGTTACTTTCTCACATTCTTGTACTTTGGGTCCTCAGTGAGGGGGCTAAATATGAAATAAACAGCAGAAAATGATGCACAAATGAAAATTATTTTTTGGAATTGTTGAGCGACTTGATGCTTAAAACAGTAGCAGTTGAATGCAGCCCACATATCTGCTAACAGTCTACAACACTTTGGCATAAAATAAGTGATTGTAAATGGCCCACAAGTTCCCCAAATTCCAATTTTTTTCCTTTAAGCAAAAAGGTGTGACATGTATGGGTTCATACACTGCATATTTAAAGAGTATTCCCAAAATATAAATTCAATTTTAACTTATTCATTCTTAGTTTGCCACTTTATGCCTTAATATTTTAAAATTGAACTAAGATTTTTGAGAAAGTCTCTCTATATACATGTGTACATGTGTATATATATTCATACATATATGTTTAATTTGTTGAGATATATGTATAGATTATTTCTAACATCCATATTTAGGCACTGTGTAGAAAGCTATATTTCACACAAGGATAATCTACATCCATGAACAACTTAGTAAAAATCTTCTCATCATGGGTACAAACCAAAATAATATTTTTCACAGTCAAATAGAAGTATTCTTATCTATGATAAAAATTTAATAAAATGATTTAGAAAGAAATCATCATTTTACTCCAAAAATTGTTTTCAGTGAAAATATAATAAATTTCTGCCTTTAGGCACAATCATAGCTTCACCATTTTTTTATTAGGTATTGGAATAAGATTTATGAAGCTCTGAGTAGTGACCCTGGTTGTATTCTAAGCCAGTTTGATGGTCATAGAACATACATTTAATGCAAATGACGAAAATACAATATATAGGCTTGCATAGTCAAGACAATTTTTAAAAGTCACCTAGAAATAAAAAAAAAAAATTCTTGCCTCCCATCTTTTTATATGTTAGCTAGATGGCCTCTGATACCTCTTCATACTTTATCCACTTTCTATTTTAGTACTAAAAGAAGCATATTATTTACAAAAGGAAATGCTGATAAGCCCAGTGTTTTCTGTATAGTCCAAATGATTTATTTCAAGAAAAAGCCATTTTTTTAGCACTTCCTGAAATGATGCACTTTACTCTAGCAGTTTACAAATATCTGTGGGTACAATATTTTGGTTACTGTATTGTCCAGTCTATGGTTACTTAGCATAACTTCAAAATTATACATTTTTGACTTCCAGGTTAACATGGCTGCAATCTAGATGAGAATCGCTTCCTCTCCTCAGCACCAAATGAAATAGACTACCTCAAAAGAGCATAAAAATCACCTTTGGAAGAACAGAGGGACTCTCCAGTACCCCCACAGAAATGAAGGTACATGGGGCTTGAACATTTCCACAATATAAGGAGGAGGGAGAGCTTGCACAAAAACGTGAACTGAGCTGCCCCTACCCCCCCCACACTCCCTCCACCAAACCACAGTAAGGTATCAGAGCACTCACTGGGACAGTGAGTGAGTGAGGAGCGTCTCTGTCTGGGAGGCACACCAGGGTCCTTGGAATCTAAAGACTGCAAGGAAACGACTTCTCAGGGCGGTTTCACAGGAAAATCCTGCGCTGAGTAAAGGGGTGGCTGTGCTGAGAGGTTGCGCTGAGCAAAGGGGAGGCTGTGCTGAGAGGCTGCGCTGAGCAAAGGGGCCTGCACTCTAAGAAGCCTTGGAGGCTAGGAAGAACTAGTCCGAGGCAACCTAAATTCACAGAAAACCCGCCCATATCACACAGACCCCAGACCAAAAAAGAAAGGGGAATAAAACCACCAAAGGGATGGCTCACATGGCCCAAGATCAAGCCTCCAGGAAGAAAGGGAAAAAGGTGACTATTGAAAACTTTTATGGCGGGAGTACCCAAGGAAAAGAAGAGAAAGAGGATGAAACCGAAACAAAATGAAAACATGCCTCACAAAATTGAAATTATCCACAAGCTCTGGAAGAACTCAAATTGGAGCTTATCCAAAAGATGGAAACCTTCTGGAAAGAAAAATGGGAGAAAGAGATCAGCAGTCTGATAGACAAGACTTCACAATTGGAGAAAGACCTGGAAGCATCTAATAGAAGGGCAGACAAAGCTAAAAAGCAAAACCAGTCCCTAATGACCAGAATTAAGCAACTGGAAGACAGTGAACATGTCCAAAAGATGGAAACCTTCTGGAAAGAAAAATGGGAGGAGATAAGCAATCTGATAGACAAGACTTCATAATTGGAGAAAGAGCTGGAAGAATCTAATAGAAGGGCAGACAAAGCTGAAAAGCAAAACCAGTCCCTAAAGACCTGAATTAAGCAACTGGAAGACAGTGAGCATGCAAAACAGTAAGAATTAATAAAGCAAAGCAAATGAATTAATGAATTAGAAGAAAACACAAAATATCTCACTGAAAAGGTCACAGACCTAGAAAACAGAGGAAGAAGAGACAATGGGAGAATTATTGGTCTGCTCAAAAACCAGAGATAAACAGAAACCTCGATGCTATACTACAGGAGATTATAGAAGAAAATTGACCACATGTTCTGGAGCAAGGGGGCAAAATAGAAATAGAAAGGGTTCATAGAGCACCCTCTATACTAAATACCCAAAAGACAACCCCCAGGAATGTAATCGCCAAATTCAAGAGCTTCCAAGAAAAGGAGAAAATCCTACAAGAAGCCAAGAAGAGGAGCTTCAGATATAGCGGAGCTCCCATAAGGATCACACATGACTTAGCGGCTAACACACTAAGAGACCGCAAAGCATGGAACATGATATTTAGAAAGACAAGAGAGCTGGGTCTCCAACCAAGAATAAACTACTCAGCAAAACTGACTATATACTTCATGGGGAAAATATGGGCATTCAACAAAATAGAAGATTTCCAAGCATTTGCTAAGAAAAGACCAGAACCTAGTGGAATATTTTATATCCAAACACAGAAAGCAAGAGAAACATAAAAAAGGTAAATATGAAAGAAAGGGAAAGGGAAAGAATCTTATCTTTTTCTTTAAGTCAAACTCTCTTCTATAAGGACTACATTTACATAATATTATATATATTAATATGTGGGGAAAATGTATTGTGTAACTCTCAAAAATTGTATGCACCATAAGAGTAGTAAGAAGAATCATGCATAGGGAAAGATTGGGGCATTAAGAAGATTTGGTGAAAGTGGGGGCAAAGAAAGGAAAAGGGAAGGGGGAACCGTCGATAATACTAACATTTACTTCAAGAAATATGGGGGGGACTTAAAAGAATAATCTTTTCCATATAAAGATATACATGGGAAGGGGAGGGGAAGAACTCTCATAGGAGAAGGAGAGGAAGAGGGAGTGAAGTGAAATTACTTAAACCTTACTCTCAGTGAAGTCAAATCTGAGAGGGAAGAACATCTAGATCCAGTGGGATCCTGAATTCTATCTTATCCATTAGGGCAAGAAAGAAAGGAAAATTAAGGAGGGAGAGGGGAAGGGAATATGAAAAGGGAGGGAAGGAGAGGGGAGAGGGGAAGGGAGCATAAAAATGGAGGGGCAAGAAAGGGAAGCAAATCAAGGGAGGGGACTAGGGGGACTGACCTAAAGTAAATCACTGGTTCAAAAGGATATAGCTAAAGAAGAAAGGTCAGAACTAGGGGATGTGACAAGGAAATCACTTAAAAGACTGATATATATTAATTTAAGGTCACCAAGGAATTCAGCTATGTAATTCCTTAATGAAAACTCAAGTCAGCAGTCAACCTTTTACGGAGTTTAATTACAAACAGGAGGAAGAAAGGTATTAGAGAGAGAGAGAGAAAAGGGAGAGAAGGGAATAGGGCTTAAATACCCCCTCTGTTTAGGCTGGGCCAAAAGGCCCAAGCCCTTAGATAGCTGAGGCAAGAAAAAGAGATCAGTCCCTATCACTCACGTGACCAAAATGGAGAAACAGTCTCAGGGGCCTCCACCTCCAGCTTCCTTCAGAGCAAGCTTCTTGGAGCATAACCTCTCAGAGCAAAACCTCTCCAACCTCCCTAGTCATCAGACCCCACTATCTTTAAGGAAACCATCCAAGTTCCCTCCCCTCAGTTCTCACATCTACCAATCACTGTCCATGTCTTCCCTGTGCCAATGGTGGCTCTAGCTTAATCCAGGACCGCCCAGAGGTCTGTGGCTTTGCACATGTCTGTTGAAGGTCATATTCTCAAATAATTAAATCTTGATCCTTTGCAACAGCCCTTCCTAAATCCTGTTACCCTGAGCAGGGTGGAGATTGGAAGTTCCAAGACCTGGTTCTGTCATTCCAAGTATCTCAACTGTATCAATTCTAAAATCAATCATGACTCAAAGAACTTCCTGTTCTATGCTTAAGCATAGGTCAAAGCCCTTTCCATTGTTCAGCAAAAGGTTTCTGTCCTAAAGTAATCTTAAGTAGGGAGGAGAAAGACCCTCCCATGCCAAGGGGGGTTCACATTCCAATAGACTATCAGTAGGAAATTTTTCAAGTATGAAATTTCCCAATGGTGAAATTTCCAACATTTATAAGTCTAAGAAATTTTAAGGTTTACAGGGAAGATATCAAAATGCCAGGGAATCCACAAGTGACAATCATAACTTTGAACGTGAATGGGACGAACTCACCCATAAAATGTAGACAAATAGCAGATTGTATTAGAACCCCAAACCTACCATTTGTTGTCTTCAAGAAACACATATGAGGTGGGTTGATACTCAAAAGGTTAGAATTAAAGGTTGGAGTAAGACCTTTGTGGCCTCAACTGAAAGAAAGAAGGCAGGAGTTGCAATCATGATATCTGACAAAGCCAAAGCAAAAATAGACCTGATCAAAAGGGATAGGGAAGGTAAATGTATTCTGTTAAAAGGGAATATAGACAATGAGGAAATATCAGTAATCAACATCTATGAACCTAACGGAATAGCATCCAAATTTCTAATGGAGAAACTAGGAGAATTGAAGGAGGAAATAGACAGTAAAACCATATTAGTGGGAGATTTGAACCAACCACTATCAAATTTAGATAAATCAAACCAAAGAATAAATAAGAAAGAGGTAAAAGAGGTGAATGAAATCTTAGAATAATTAGAGTTAATAGACATATGGAGAAAAATAAATAGGGACAAAAAGGAATACACCTTCTTCTCAGCACCACATGGCACATTCACAAAAATAGATCATACACTAGGTCACAGAAACATGGAACTCAAATGCAGAAAAGCAGAAATAATAAATGCAAACATTTCAGATCATAAAGCAATAAAAATATTGATCAGTATGGGTACATGTAGAGCCAAATAAAAAAATAATTGGAAATTAAATAATATGATACTCCAAAATCAGTTAGTTAGAGAAGAAATTATAGGAACAATTAATAATTTCGTTGAGGAAAATGGCAATGGTGAGACATCCTTTCAAACCTTATGGGATGCAGCCAAGGCAGTACTTAGAGGAAAATTCATATCCCTGAGTGCATATATTAACAAATTAGGGAGAGCAGAGATCAATGAATTGGACATACACATCAAAAAACTTAAAAACGAACAAATTAAAAACCCCCAAAAGAAAACGAAACTAGAGATCCTAAAAATTAAGGGAGAAATTAATAAAATCGAAAGTGATAAAACTATTGCACTAATAAACAAGACTAGAAGCTGGTGCTTTGAAAAAATAGACAAAATAGAAAAAGAACTAGTCAACCTAATTAAAAAAGGAAAGAAGAAAGGCAAATTAACAGCATCAAGGATGAAAAGGGGGACCTCACCTCCAATGAAGAGGAAATTAAGGCAATCATTAAAAAATACTTTGCCCAACTAAATGGCAATAAATATACCAACCTAGGTGATTTGGATGAATATTTACAAAAATATAAATTGCCTATACTAAAAGAAGAAGAAATAGATTTCTTAAATTATCCCATATCAGAAAAAGAAATCCAACAGGCCATCAAAGGACTTCCTAAGAAAAAATCCCCAGGGCCTGATGGATTCACCAGTGAATTCTATCAAACATTCAAAGAACCGCTAACCCCAATACTATACAAACTATTGTGACACATAATAAGCAATGAGGGAGTTCTACCAAACTCCTTTTATGACACAAACATTATTCTGATCCCAAAGCCAGGCAGGCCAAAAACAGAGAAAGAAAATTATAGACCAATCTCCCTAATGAATATAGATGCAAAAATCTTAAATAGGATACTAGCGAAAACACTCCAGCAAGTGATCAGAAGAGTCATTCACCATGATCAAGTAGGATTTATACCAGGGATGCAGGGCTGGTTCAATATGAGGAAAACCATCCACATAATTGACCACATCAACAAGCAAACCAACAAGAACCACATGATTATCTCAATAGACGCAGAAAAAGCCTTTGAAAAAATACAACACCCATTCCTATTAAAAACACTAGAAAGCATAGGAATAGAAGGGTCGTTCCTAATAATAATAAACAGTATATATCTAAAACCATCAACTAATATCACCTACAATGGGGATAAACTAGATGCATTCCCAATAAGATCAGGAGTGAAACAAGGATGCCCATTATCACCTCTATTATTCAACATTGTACTAGAAACACTAGCAGTAGCAATTAACGAAGAAAAAGAAATTGAAGGCATTAAAATAGGCAAGGAGGAGACCAAGTTATCACTCTTTGCAGATGACATGATGGTCTACTTAAAGAATCCTAGAGATTCAACCAAAAAGCTAATTGAAATAATCAACAACTTTAGCAAAGTTGCAGAATACAAAATAAACCCACATAAGTCATCAGCATTTCTTTATATTTCCAACACAGCTCAGCAGCAAGAACTAGAAAGAAAAATCCCATTCAAAATCACCTTAGACAAAATAAAATACTTAGGAATCTATTTCCCAAGAGAAACACAGGAACCAAATGAACACAACTACAAAACACTCACCACACAACCAAAACTAGACTTGAACAATTGAAAGAACATTAACTGCTCATGGGTTGGATGAGCCAATATAATAAAAATGACCATCCTATCCAAACTCATTTATCTATTTAGTGCCATATCCACTGAACTTCCATTTTTTTTTTTACTGATTTAGAAAAAACCATAATAACGTTCATTTGGAAGAACAAAGGATCAAGGATATCCAGGGAAACAATGAAAAGAAATACAAAGGAAGGGGGCCTTGCAGTCCCAGATCTCAGACTATATTATAAAGCAGCGATCATCAAAACAATTTGGTACTGGCTAAGAGACAAAAAGGAGGATCAGTGGAATAGACTTGGGGTAAGTGACCTCAGCAGGACAGTATACGACAAACCCAGAGAACTCAGCTTTTGGGACAAAAATCCACTATTTCATAAAAACTGCTGGGAAAATTGGAGGACAGTGTGGGAAAGATTAGGCTTAGATCAATACCTCATACCCTACACCAAGATAAATTCAAAATGGGTGATTGACTTGAACATAAAGAAGGAAACTATAAGAAAAATAGGCAAACACAGAATACTATACATGTCAGACCTTTGGGAAGGGAAAGATTTTAAAACCAAGCAGGACTTAGAAAGAGTCCCAAAATGCAAAATAAATAATTTGGAATACATCAAATTAATAAGTTTTTGTACAAACAAAACCAATGTAACTAAAATCAGAAGGAAAGCAACAAATTGGGAAGCAATCTTCTTAAAAAACTCTGACAAAGGTTTAATTACTCTATTTTACAAAGAGCTAAATCAATTGTACAAAAAATCAAGCCATTCTCCAATTGATAAATGGGCAAGGGACATGAACAGGCAGTTCTCAGCCAAAGAAATCAAAACTATTAATAAGCACATGAAGAAGTGTTCTAAATCTCTTATAATCAGAGAGATGCAAATCAAAGCAACTCTGAGGTATCACCTCACACCTAGCAGATTGGCTAACATAACAGCAAAGGAAAGTAATGAATGCTGGAGGGGATGTGGCAAAGTAGGGACACTAATTCATTGCTGGTGGAGTTGTGAATTGATCCAACCATTCTGGAGGGCAATTTGGAACTATGCCCAAAGGGTGATAAAAGACTGTCTGCCCTTTGATCCAGCCATAGCACTGCTGGGTTTGTACCCCAAAGAAATGATAAGGAAAAAAAAAACTTGTACAAGAATATTCATAGCTGCACTCTTTGTGGTGGCAAAAAACTGGAAAATGAGGGGATGCCCTTCAATTGGGGAATGGCTGAACAAATTGTGGTATATGTTGGTGATGGAATACTATTGTGCTAAAAGCAATAATAAAGTGGAGCAATTCCATGGAGGCTGGAACAACCTCCAGGAAGTGATGTAGAGCGAAAGGAGCAGAACCAGGAAATCATTATACAAAGAGACTGATACAATGTGGTACATTCGAAGGTAATGGACTTCTCCATTAGGGACAATGCAATGTCCCTGAGCAAGATACAGGGATCTAAAAAACACTATCCACAAGCAGAGGATAAACTATGAGAGTAAAAACACCGAAGAAAAGAAACAGTTTGACTACAGGGGTGGAGGGGATATGACTGAGGAGAGACTCTAAATGAACACTCTAGAGCAAATACCAACAACACGGAAATGGGTTCGAGTCAAGAACACATGTGATACCCAGTGGAATCATGCGCTGGCTATGGGAGAGGTGGGGGGGAGGGGGAAGGAAAAGAAAATGATTTTTGTTTCCAATGAATAATGTTTGAAAATGACCAAATAAAATAATGTTTTAAAAAATTACACATTTTTGCTCGATAATAATTGTTTAACTTTGGCATAGGACTCATTTCCCCTCCCTCCACCAAAGACTCTTATATTACTAGACTATGTCGAAACTCTGGGTGATAGAGGAGAGAAGGATCTGATCATTGAGAGTAATCATTTTTTACTTCATTGTCCCCAAGTGGAATAGTCCCATAAAATTCCTTTATATATATACTTCACTAGGTTTTCCCAAATGTGGGTGATGTGGTTCCAGAATCTTTTATGACTTTCAAGATAACAAATGCATGCCAGGTGCGAGATAATCTTGATTTCACCTTCACAGAAAATACTCATAGTATACAGAACACTCATAAGAGCCTAGAAACATTGGAGAAGCTGTTCAATTAAGAAATCCCTGCCTACTGGATTTGCATTATCTCTACAACTCACAGCAAAGGGATGGATCACATTTTAAGAATTCTTTCACTCCTTTTCTACTCCCATCATAACATGGTTCTTATCCTCCAATTGAAGGAGTCATGTTTCCAATCTTCTTCCATTTTCAAGAAGGAGGCTGTTAAGGAAATCTTCTCTGTAGGTGTATGCATACTTGAATCCTAGAAATTTGAAACTGTAGAACTTTGAATGATCCATGAGGTAATATCCATGTTTGAAAAATTTCACATTCATAAACTCTTCTCTTAGTTTGAGTGTAAATACAGATTTATTTCTTTCTCATTCTTCTGCAGAAACTCTATCAATGCCCTTATTATTGCCATACCTTGGTCAGGGAATGGCAATTTTCCAAAATTCTACTGTGCTTAGGAAAGGTAACAAAAGGTAGAAGGAAACCAGGAGTTTGAGATGAGGAACTACTTTAATAGGGAACTTGGGTAAGGACATGCAGGTTACCATGTTTTGACCTTTAATAACATTTTCCCAAATTGCCCTATGGACATTCTATATCATCCTATTATGCTATATCCTGGAATGAGAGAGATAGACAGAGACGGAGAGTTAGCTCTATAAGTTTGTCTTACACACAGAGATGTTTCCCTTTTTCCTCCAAGGGAAGATACATCTCAGATTTCCTCTTAACAAAAGACCACCTCCAATAATCTCATGAAATTGAATCTGATAGTTATAAATTAGATCAAGGGTGACCTGTTCAATGATTTTTATATTTCAATCAATTTTTAAGAGCATTTCCTTTATAACTACTACATATTTATTGAGATGAAAGAATTAATAAAAATCATTTATTCTTGTCTAATTCTGACCTTATAGACATAGGGACATAAAAACTACTTCATTATATTGCATAGTTATAGAATCTCAGAGCTGTAAAATACCTCAGAAAATATATAATCCAATGTCTACTTAAAAAAAGATCCTTATATTTCTGATTAGTGGACCCCACAGCTAAGCTTCATGAAAAGCCACCATCACTTTGAGTGCCCTATCCCCTTTGTCTAGGGATCCACCCAATGTATTGGAGGTCTTCTAAGTCTATACATAGAGTTATTGATATATATATATATATAATTACTTTCTATATATTTATATATAGCTACATAGTACCTATAAATTGGTTATTTCTTGTTCTTCAAGTCCACATCTTTTTTGTTTTTATATCTCTCTCTTAAAGCTGACTTATTATTACTTTTTTTGACATAGAAGTCTTTATAATATTCTATAACCTACTTACACCTACTATTTCCCTTAGTATTTTTCTTTGCATGACTTTAATTCTACTGACACTATGAATTTTCATGACATTCAATCCTGCAAATAATACTGGAAGAACAGGGGGATGGCATAGATCAATAGACAGATGATAAATGATATAAGATAGATAGATAGTAGATAGACAGACAGACAGACAGATAGATAGATAGATAGATAGACAGACAGATAGACAGACAGATAGATAGACTAAGGAAGAGAGAAAGAGACAAAGAGAGAGATTGGGAAATCTGTGAAGGTTTTATTATAGAGGTAGGATATGATGAATTGGTATATTTTCATAACCACACCGATTCAGAATGGGAGAAGAAAAGTGTTTCGAAATGCTCAAGTAAATGTACAAATCTATAAATTAGTATGTCTCTCAGTGAGAGTAAATGAGGAAACCAACCTGACAAGAGCAGGTAATATGAATTGAAGTTTAGTAGGCAATCATTTCAACCTGAAGGACAAAACTATATTTTGGAGGGCCTAAGGCAGAGAAGTGTAGACTTATAGTAGAAAACAAAAAGCCACTGGTATAGTATGGAAAATAAGTTTTTTAGGAAAAAATAATAGATTGGACTTGATGGTGAGAGTAATCTTAAAGTCAGGGAGGCCAGCTAGGAAATGTTGTTGAATCTAGGTATGAGGTTACCCAGGCCTATGGGACTTTAATGTGGAAGTAAAAAGGAAAGAGCAGAGAAGGAAATATGAAAGTGGATATAATTTAGTAACTGGGATGTGATGGAAAAGAGAAGCAAAAGTCAAGAATGATTTCAAAGTTGGGGAGATCAAGAAAAAAAAATAGAGAAATTGGTTAGAATAGGACAGAAAAGGAAAAAGATTAATTTAGCTAAATACATTTTAAGTTTTAATGGACAGTGAAACACAATAGCTGTGTTATGTACTGATTGTGTAACCCTTGGCAAATCAAGTAACTTTTCTGAACCTCAGTTTATCCATCCCTAAAATGCAGTCTTGGACTGGGTTATCTCTGAGTTGTTTCTAGATCTAAAGATTAATCTTAGATAACAGTCCATTTCACAATTTTCAATCATTGCCCTCAACGAATGATATAATCTATCCAGTCCTATTTAAAAGAAACACTTTGCTTCTCTCTGCTTGTAAATGGAATACAAACAGGAAACAAAGGACTCATTTGCATAATGTAGTCAAATATCAACTATCCCTTCTCCCTTTAAATTCTTTAAAAATTGCAGTACTACACAATAAATCCAAATTGAAAATGCATTTCTATAATAGTTATTGTAATTGCTCTAGTAGCATGAGGGAGAAATATCAAATCCATATTGTATGTCTGTCAAATGGATCCTCTACAAAGATCTTTTGAATAGCAATAAAAATTAATTTAAACAACCAAATATGTTAAATATCATCTATAAGTATTTACAGACTGTATTGGAAGTTTTCAGTTTCCTTACAGAACCCCTTCTTTCTTCTGGGCCTATCCACCTACCAAAAAGCTAACATCCAAGTCTGCCTTACTCAGTAGTGGCCTTGTGTTTCTTTAATTTATTCCCTGATATTCTCAGCAAATTGACCAGTGCAATACATTATTCACTCAGTACTAGTTATGAAGCATCCAAACGAACACTCGATTAAAAATAAATATCTCAGTATACTGGATTATCCATGAAGAATAGAATAAATCTAGAATTCTTCTATGCCTCTAGCTAAGGTCTCACAATATACAAAAAGTATAGGGCAAGATAAATAGTAAGAAATAGAAACAGTGATATGATTTTCCTGTATTATTTTGGATCTCAGTTTATTTCTCTCAAAGATAAAAGAGTTAAACTAAATGAATATATTCTCTACCCATACATCTCTACATTTTATATATGTGGGTATAATACACATGTGCTTATATATATGTATGTATACATATATATGTGCATATATGTCACATCTCCATGTACACATACACATATTCCTATGTAGTAGAATAAATGTGTGTATAAATATATATGGGTACTCGTGATATATTGGTATAAAAATTTTGTATTGCATAGACTTGCCATCAGATATTGAATCTCTAAATGATATATGGAGAAACATATGGTAGAAAGATAGAAAAATAAAGATATATAGATCTAGACATATCATTCTAACCCCAGTCCTAAAGTCCAATGATGTAGAACTCTCTCTTTTTTAGTGGAGATTAGTGTCTCTTACTCATGTGAAGGTTGGGGTAGAATTGGGAAGAGAGAGACAAAGAGCTTATCTTTTTACTCTTCAGGCTTTTTTGAGTCACTGAATCTATTCCAACTTTGCTTACTTTTAGCCTCCATCTTTGAGAGAGTAGATAAGATGCCACCTCTAATACAGGTTGCTGAAGGAAAAATGATTATGGGAAGAAGCTGACATCAGGGGAGCTGACAGTGTTTATCATATCCCTAACCCTAGTCTTCCATAATAGACATATTAGGGAACTTCTGGAACTCTTTCTCTTAGTTGAGATATGTTATCTCCTTCCCCAAGTTAAAGCTTTTTCACTCTTATCTGGTATATTTTCTCCTTTGTGTGCTTTCTCTGCCAAATGGATTTTGCTATTGATTTTGCTAAAGGGGTGTTCTTTGATAATTTCTATATGTATCCAATGTAGAACCACCAGCTAGGAGGAAAAGGAGTCAAGACTTAGATACAGACTTTGGGGTTCTCCTCTCCCAATATTGAAATAGTAATCAGAAATTACCTTAAACTTGAAACTCACATGCCTCAGATGAATAATATTGAAGGGAGCCACTAGGTGTAATTCTAATTTTATATCTTCTTTCTCTGAGGAGAGTAGAGTGGTAGCCTCTGGTTCATTTCTCCCTTTTCTTACAGGGAATAAAGTATCTTCTAGAGGAAGGTGGGTAGAGAAGGTCCTAGAGATTTCTATGCTACCTCCTTTCAAACTAAGATACTTTCAAGCCCCTTGGATGTCAACGTTCATAACATTTGGAGGTCACACTAATATTATGTATAAATATATCTAACAATATTATAAACATATGATCATATAAATATATACATATGACATATAATATGTGAAAATAAAAGATTCTACATGTGATTTAATTTACACTTGTTATTTGAGATAGCATAAATGAGAGGCAGAATAGGAAGAAGAAAGAGATATGACCTCAGATATCTAGGTTTAAGGTTCACCTCTGACACCTACTGGCTATATGGCCATCAGTAATTCATATAACTGCTTAGTGACCTGGGAAACTCTGAGAATATAAATTGCTGAGAAGGTGTTGATCTCTATAAGTTCAGGAAGTATCTTCATTTGGAAGTTTCCCATATAAATTTAACCATAGATTCAATTACTATCTATTTGAAAACTTTTTATTGATTTATTGATATATTATCACTCTCACATTTCACATATATTATGCCTTTCATTTTCTTTCAGAGCTGCATTCATTATAATAAAAACAAAATTAAAGAAAGGCAAAAAAGTTCTGAAGAGTCAAATAACCTACAGATGTGACCTGTCACTTTATGCAATATTCCTTATCTATATTGCTATTTGTCTATCATATATCTATTTAAAGGAAAAACCTATGAAACAGAGAAGAAAAGATAGTATGTAAATATTTCACAGACCTGGAGAAGAGTCAGAGGCAAAGTATTAGGAATGAAGTCCCCAAGATCTAACGGCAGAGAGGAAATAAAAAGTCCGAGGCCTCAGAGCAGATCAGCAATTCACAATTGGTCAGAATCTGCTTTTATAAGAGATCTCAGAAGACTTTCTGAATAATAAAGTGAAATTTGAGAAACTAGCTGCATCTACCTAATGAGAATAATGGATTGTCTCTCTAGGAATTTTCAATTTACTGACATAGAAGGCAGCTTTGTTAGGAATGGGTGAACAAATTTCTCCAGGAATACCTACTTTTAAAGGGGAGATTCCTAGAAATCAAATACCTCATTTCTAAGTAAAAATGAAATATCAGACAACTCTCCAGTTATTTAGAAGAGTAATTTAGTAGAAGATAGTGAGAATAGGACTTTTCTCATCATACTTTAAAAAAATAGACATTTGTGGTTCTCATAAACCTACTTCAAATTAATTTTTTGTATATGAACTTTTGAGCAATGGATCTCTTAATATTTCACTTCTCTTTAGCTTAAGTGCTGTGTAGTTTCTTTTCCCCATAGTATAAGAAGCTCTACTATCTAGACTCAATCTATTTCTCACATTCCATTTCCCACTAAAAGTCTGTGTTGCTTTTTCTTC
This sequence comes from Monodelphis domestica, assembly GCF_027887165.1. Lineage (NCBI taxonomy): Eukaryota > Metazoa > Chordata > Mammalia > Didelphimorphia > Didelphidae > Monodelphis > Monodelphis domestica. The sequence continues at coordinate 114,241,898 of NC_077230.1, read as the reverse complement.
CATAAATAAGATTTACTCACTATCCTATAAATGTTATTTTTTCTCTTCAAGACATAGTTATTAATATCAAAATCCCTGCTATATTGTGCTCTCTCTAGTAAAATAACTACTATTCATAAATTACCTTTTTTATCAAAATAATTTTCTTACATTATATCATTTGATTCTCACAGCCAAGTCAGCAAAGAGGCACAAAAACTATTTTATTGGCCCTTTACAAATAAAGAAATTGGTGCTCAGAGAGGGTCTGTCTTTTCTGTGGCCACAGAATACGGAATTTCAGAGGTGTTATTTGAACTTAAATTCTCTGGGTTCCAAGTATATTGATATTTTCACTATGCTTATACAATATGCTTATACAAATGCTTATACAATATCTCTATTAGGGAAGGACCTATTGAAATTAAAATAAATTGGGAACAAATCCTTAATCTTTGTAATTAACATAAAAATGTGTTTCATTCAATATGTTTCTTGGTGTACCTGTCAAATATGGAAGACACAGCTTGACAATATTTTTTAAAACTCTTATCTTCCATCTTAAAACTAGAAGAGTAGTAAGGGTTAGTCAATGGGGGTTAAGTGATTTGCCCAGGTAATACAGCTAGGCAGTGTCTTAGGCCAGATTTAAACCTAAGACCTCCTGTCTCTAGGTCTGGTGAAAACAGCTATTAATACTTTCCCCTTCCCTGCAACAATCTTCACATGCTTAAGGAATATGTATATGTATATATATATATATATATATATATATATATATATATATATATATATATATATTAGATTTAGACAGGAGTAAAATATTTCCCCTTTTTAAATTGTATGGACAGAGAGAGTTGTCAAAAAGGAAATTACATGGCTATATACACTCCACAGGACGTGAATGTGTTAAAACTTCACTATCTCCTTTTATGCCAACCATACTATACATATATATATATATATATATACATATATATATATATACATTTTTTTTGGTCTTGCTTGATTTTTACTTGGAAGTAGGGGAAAAAGACTTTTTGAAGATGCTGATGAAACTGTATATGTTCTTTTGTTGGAAATATATTTTAAGACAAGATCCTGAGGCAATGTTCTTTATTTTTCCAGTGAGATATTTTTCTTTCATACTTGTCTGGATTATGTTTTAATTGTGATAAACAGTAGTCTCAGTTGGAAGGAGGCTAAGTACTTAAAGGAGGCTGAAATATTCAAGATGCAGTCTAATAGAAAGAATTGGGTTCTTTCCATTATTACTTCTAAATCTGAGAGGAATGAAAAATACTTCTGTGCCCAACATTGCTGTAAAGGTAAGTAGAAAGAATAATAAAAGTTAGTCTAAAAAAGTAAAAAGAGAATAAGACTAGGTGTTAAAAGAGAGCTAGATGTTAGACCTACTTCTGCTAGTAATTGGCTCTATATCCTTTTGCATTTTATTTCTCCTCCATAGGTAAACTTTATTTCTCCTCTGAAAGCTTGTTTTTCTTACTTTTGTAAATAAGAAAAGACATCAGTTCAGATGCCCTCACTAGTTCTCTGGTTCTTTGATTCTATGACTCCAAAGGTATTTTTATCTTTGAAAATTAACATGAAAGTTGAAAATTGATTCTTCACTATGTCTGGAATGATGGTATTCCCTTTCTCTTGTTCTGGTATTATATCTTTAAGATACCTGTGAATATCTTTGGAAAAGACAAACACTAAAGATCAATGGTCTTTAACTGATATGATCAAAAAAGTGAAGTACAGTAAGTTTATGTACCTCTTTTCCCATATATTTTCTCTTTACCACTGAGACAACCCCTGCAACTCCATTAAGACCTGTTCTTTGAAACCTTTCCTTAGAGTCATCAGTCCACAAATATTCTCATTCCCATCTTCCATACCCAAGTCCAGGTCTGCTGATTGCTAGGTCATGGATAATTAAGTTAAGAACAAATTTAATCTCTCAAAAGTTTTCATTAATTTGGAATTCTTCCTTTTCCATGTTCATTTAACTGGTAGCCTTTTGTAGAAGTCTTTTCAACACCATGATGAAGATTTGGTTAGTTACTCTTGTTCAGAAGAATGTAAGGTATGTTTCAATACAGTTAAACTACTTTATCTATAAAAATAACCAGTTTTATTGATTGAAATATAGAAGGAAGACAGAGGCAACAAATCAATAGAGTTAGTGATAGAAAAGCTTCTATTCTGTTTTTTTCTCTCCTCTTCAAGAGCTGTTTTCATTGTCCATATATGTGTTGTAATAGAAATGCACATCATTAATAGGTATTTGCTCAGTAGGTGAATCTCTTCTAATGAAAAGCTCAATTTGTAAATGTTAATCTTACATCTAGGCCCCAAAAGAGATATCACCTCTCTTTTTTTCCCATTTTACACAGAAGTCTAAAAGCAGAGTAACTAATTACCCCTACTTTAACTTCCTCCAGGTTGCCTTTAATTAACTACCCACTAGATGTTCCTCTGAGAATAGCCATGAGGCTAGACTCACAGTGAAGATGCAGGTGAGGACCAGCATCCACATCTACATTTCATCTACATTACATCTACATAGAATTCATTTCCAAATAATAGCAATGACTATAAGCATTAAAAATAAAAATCTCACTCATTTAATGTTTATAATACACTTTTCATAGGGGTCATGTATATCCCAGTTGTATGGCTCATTACAAATAGTGTCAGATTTGAAATCAGAGAAATTGATTCCAAATATGGGCCTCCTCCAATTATTGAGCATATGACTTGAGGCAAATCATTTAATTTCTCTGAGCCACATTTTCCTCATTAGTAAAATGAGACTACTGGATTAGATGAATTGTAAATTTCTCTCTATCTCTAAATCTCTGCTTCTTCCCACTCAGAAAAAATAGTTGATAATAACTTTATATAGTTCTTCAAATGTTGTGAAGAATTTTACACATATTATACTGTTTAAAGCTTAAGTGGTTCTTTAGGTTATATACTATTCAGTCAATAATTTCTTAAAATAAATTTTGTTTTTTCCAGATTACAGGTCAATAAAATTTCTCAATATATTCTCTCTGATTTTTTGTAATCCATGTTCTCTCTCTCCCTCCCAGTCCTCCCTCTTCTCTGAAAAGCAGATAATAAGATATACATTTCACATATTATCATATAATACATATTTCCATATTTGTTATGTTGTAAGACACATGTTGCTTACCCTAGAGAAAAATTCATAGAGAAAAAAGTAAAGAATGGTACGTTTTAATTTGCATTCAGACTCTCCCTATTCCTCCTATGGCAGTAGATATCCATTTTTTGTCATGATGCTCTTGAAATTGACCTGGATCTTTGTCTTTTTGGTAATTGAGTCATTCACAATTGATAATCATACATTATTATTGTTATTGTGTGCAACATTCTCCTGGTTCTGCTCACTTTACTTTGCTTCATTTCCTATAAGTCTTTTCAGGATTTTTTGTGATCACCTTATTTGTCATTTCTTATGGCACTATAGTATTACATTACAAGCTTATACCACAACTTGTTCAGTCATTCCCCAATGGATTGATGTTCAGATCGGTTCTTTGCTGCAACAAGAAGCGTTGCTATTTGTATTTTACTATAGGGAGGTTATTTTCCCCTATCTTTAATCTCTTTGGTATCCAGACTTAATATCTGTATCCTGGATCAGAGAATATGCACAATTTGGTGGTCCTTTTGGGCATGATTCCAGTATCATTTTACAGTTCCACCAGCAGTGTATGAGAGCCCTAATATTTCCATATCCCCTATAGCATTGATTACAATTTTTATCATGTTAGTCTGATGGGTGTAAAATAGTACCTTAGAATTGTTTCCATTTGTATTTCTTTAATCAATAGTGATTTAGAGCATTTTTTCATATTAGTAAAGATAGTTTTAATTTCATCTGAAATTTGCCTATTCATAGCCTTTAACCATTTGTCAATTGGAAAATGCTTGGTATTATTTTAGATTTGACTAGGTTCTCTATATAATAAAGAAATGAAGCAAAAGAAATAATGACAAAATGTCAGAGAAACCTGCTATGATGATCATCCCCCATTTTGTTGTTTGCCATTTAATCTTATTTGTATTTCTTTTGTTTGTGGAGAAACTTTTTAAGTTATCATAGTCAAAGTTATCTATTTTATATCTCATAATATTTCCTATGTCTTGTTTTGACCTAAATTCTTCTTTTATTCCTAGGTCTAACAGGCCCTTATCTCTTTTAATTAGGTTAATTTTCACTTTTGTAATTGTCATCTCTCCTTTTTAAAACTTTAGCTAAAGCATAGTAGATTTTCTCCAGTCCTTCCCTCTGTGTGTGTCTCCCTCCTTAAAATGAGGGTCTTATAGACAGCATATTTTGGGATTCTGAATTTCAATCTACTTTTCTATTTTCTTATATTTGTAGGTGAGTACATCCCATTCACATTCACAGTTATGATTAATAACTGTTTTTCTCCACCTTATCCCTTGATTGTTGTTCTTCTTTTCTCCCTTTCTTTCCCTATTTACAAATGTTTTTCCTTTTGTTTATCCACATCCCCAGATTATCCCTCCCTTTTATCTGATGCCCTTGCTGTTCCAACCTGCACCAGGGAGGCCAACGAACCAGTCGTGCATTACAATCGACGGCAGGCAGCTTTCTAACGTCAACACTTTCAAGTACCTGGGCAGCACCATCGCCAATGAGGGGTCCCTAGACCATGAGATCAATGCCAGGATCCAAAAGTCCTCCAACACAGAGGTATAAGCACTGCGACGAAGCTCAAAGTGCACAACGCAGTGGTCCTCAGCTCGCTCCTGTAAGGTTGTGAGACATGGACACTGTACCGGAAGCACATGAAACAGCTGGAGCAATTCCACCAACGCTCCCTCCGGTCAATCATGAGGATCCGATGGCAGGACCGAGTCACCAACCAGGAAGTCCTCGACAGAGCCAACTCCACCAGCATCGAAGTCCTGGTCCTCAAAGCCCAGCTACGATGGTCTGGACACGTCATCCGCATGGACCCACAGCGAACACCAAGACAGGTATTCTATGGTGAACTGTCAGCTGGACTCAGGAAACAAGGCCGACCAAAGAGAAGATTCAAGGATCAGCTAAAGTCCAACTTGAAGTGGGCTGGCATCACACCAAAGCAACTAGAACTCGCTGCCTCTGACAGAAGCAGCTGGCGAACCCACATTCACCAGGCCGCCACCTTTGAAGATGAGCGACGTCGACGTCTTGCCGCTGCGTGTGAACGCGGACACCAGGCCACAACCGCACCTCCCGTAACAACTGGCGTCCCAGGCCCCATGTGCCACACACTCTGCGCCTCAGCCTTTGGACTCCAAAGCCACATGAGGGTACATCAATAGATGATAATAGATGATAATGCACAAAGGCAATAGTCATTCTCGATCACTGAGAGACTACCACTATTTTAAATATCATAGATATCTGATGTATCATAGCTATCACCTTCTTAATAGTAATGTAATAAGCTTAACCCTATATTTCCCTTGATTACTTCAATTATATTAAATATTAAATGTTTTAGATGTCTCTTGTACTATAGAAATAAAAGGTATCCTACTTACAACTTTCTCGTGTAGGGATGTGATTGATTAACCCCAAGGATTCCCTTGAGTTTTGTTGTTGTTGTTTACCTTTATAGGTTTCTCTTGAGTTTTGAATATTTTTCATTGAATTTTCTTTTTATATATGACTGTTTCATCAGGAATGCCTGGAATTTCTCTATTTCATTTAATGTCCATATCTCCCAGTGCAGTAATATGCTCAGTTTCACTGAATAGGTGATTTTTATTTGTAGGTTTAAAATTCTTTGCCTTGTACAGTATCATATTTTCACAGTTTCCATTCCTTTAATATAGAACCTACCAGGTCCTGTGTAATCTTGCTATGGTACCATAACATTTGATTTTTTCCTGAATAGTTGTAGTATTTTCTCCTTGATTTGATATTTCTGGAATTTGAATATAATAATCTTGGGATTATTAAATTTGGTATTTCTTACAAGGGTTGATCAATAGGTTCTTTCAAATTCTATTTTCTCCTCTTTTCAAGAACATTGGGGCACTTTTCCTTGTTGATTTATAGCAATATGGGGTTCAGGTTTCTACTTTTTCTCATCACTATTTTCAGGCAATCCAAATATCTTCAGATCTCCTGATTCTATCTTCCAAGTCTGTTGTTTTTCCAGTGAGAGATTTCAAATTTTCTTCTTTTTTTTTCATTCCTATGAATTTGTTTCATGTTTCCATCTGTCTCATGAAGTCATTAATTTTCCTTTCTCCAATTCTAATTTTGCACTATCCATTTCTTTCTTAGAAGCATTGCACTTTCTTTCTTGTGGAGTTAGTTTTTTGTTTCAGGGATTGTATTTTCTTTTTTTAGGAACTGATTTCTTTAGTAAATTTTTTGTTTTAAACTGTTGATTATTTTCTATCATTTTTTTCTTTTTTTAATTCATGTAGAAACAAATTTATCAATTGCTTCTTGACATTTTAATATTTGTATTTTCTCCCTCCCTTCCTTTCTGCTTCTAAGGCAGTGAATAATCTGACATAGGTCATATCTGTACTTTTTTGCTGTATGTATTTCCATATTGTTTATGTCATGATAGAAGACACATATCAAACATTCAATAGAAATCTCATTAAAGAAATATAGTGGAAAATGGCATTCTTTGACCTGCACTAAGACACCAATCATTCTTTCTTTGGCTCTGAATAACATTTTCATTATGAGAACTTTGTGGTAATTGTGGAGGCTTCTTTTCTATGAAAGGGTTAGTCATTTACAGTTGATCTTTGTATAATATTTTTGCTATTTTATACATTGTTCCACTGGTTCTGTTCGCTTCATTTTTAAAAGGTATTTGAGGTTTATCTGAATTCCTCCTGTTCATCGATCCTGATGGAACAATAGTATTCAATTATAACCATATACTACAACTTATTCATCCATTCTCCAAGTGATGGACAACCACAATGTTCCTAATTCTTTGCCATGATGTAAAGAGTTGCTAAAAATATCTTGGTACAGATAGGCCCTTTCCACTTATCTCTGATCTCTTTAGGATATTAACCCAGTACTGGTATGGTTGGGTATACATAATTTTGTGGCTCTTTGATCATGATTCTATATTGCTCTCCAGAATGGTCACATTAGTTCACAGTTCCACCAACTAGTGTATCAATTTTCCCACATCCATTCCAAATTCATCAATTGCCTTTGCGATCATGATTTATCCCCATCTGGTAGGTGTAAGGTAGTATCTCAGAATTGTTTTCATTTACATTTCTTTAATCAATATTGATTTGGAGCATTTTTTCAAGTCTATGAATAATTTTAATTTATACCTCTGAGAATCTCCTGTCCAAATCCTTTGACCATTTTTCAACTGAAGCATGCTTTGTATTAATAGTTAAGAGGGGTTGCCAAATTATAATAATTAAAAGTAAATTAAAATTAAAATTATGAGTATGTTAGTAGCTTTAACAATTTAGTTTAAACAAAGTAGAAATAGTAAAGAGAGAGAAATGTAAAGGAAAGAGGTAGGTAGCAATTTAGCTAAATACCCTAATTGTGTTCTAATGGAATGAAGTTCACCTCCAACAAAGGCCCAATTTCCAGCCAGAAGTCCACAAAAATCTCTTCAGCAAGATATTTTCAATATATCAGTTTGTCCTATCCATGAGAAATTAGTGTTTTAGATTACTTTTCTCCAATTATTTAGGTTTGATTTTATTTGTGTGGAGTGTTTTGTAATTATGTTCATATAATACCCAGGTTTGTTTTGCTTCATATACCACAAGGTATTTTATGTTGTCTGGAATTATTTTGAATAGAATTTTCTTTTACATTTCTTGCTATTAGATGTTGTCAGTGTTGAATAGAAATGCTAATTATTTATATGGATTTATTATATATCCTGTGACTTTGATGAAATTGCTAAGTATTTCTATTAGTTTGGGGGTTGATTCTCTAGTTATACAATCATATCACCTGCAAAGAGTGATAACTTTGTTTCTTCATTGCCTATTCTAATTCCTTCAATTTCTTTTTCTGTTCTTATTGGTATAAAAAGTATTTGTAGTACAGTATTAATGACGGTTGATGATGTACATCCTTGCTTTACACATGATCTTATTGGGAAGGATTTTTGTTTGTTCCTATTACAGATAATGCTTGCTGATTGTTTTAGATAGATGCCATTTATCATTTTGAAGAGAGTTCCTTTCATTCCAAAGTTTTCTAATGTTTTCATAAGGAATGGGTATTGTATTTTGTCAGATTTTTTTTGCAACTATTGATATAATCATATGGTTTTATTATTGATAAGGGCAATTATGATGATGGCTTTCCTACTATAAAATCATTACTTCATTCATAGTATAAAACCCATTGGATATGGCTTATGATTCTTATGATATAGTTAACAAATGGTTTAAGTTTTTTTTTTTCATGGAACAAACTACTTGCTTTAATTATTAGTTCAATGGCTTTCTTATGTTCAGTTTTATTCATCTCTCCTGGAGCTATTTTCTGATCAGATTCAGTCAGATTTATTTTCAGACATTTTTTATGATAAAGTAATTTAGATTTTTGTCTATTTTTTATTTTTTTATTTTTTATTGTTTACTGATGTCTTGTGGTTTCATTAGACTCTATTTATCAAAATCTAATTTTTATAGTTACTTTATTCCTTGATTTTTGTTTCCTTTTTATTTGGTCAATATTACTTTTTAAAGAATTGTTTTCATGGAGTGGAGTGAAGATTGTGTAGTAATCAAGAGCAACTCAGTGCCACAATGAGAGCCATTTATGATGAAGATAAAAATAGTGTAACAAAATGAATACTGGAGTGAAGGAAGCAACAAGAAGACAGAGTGAAATGACTTTCAAGAAAAGAAATACCCAAAAGGTAAGTAAAGAACATCTAGGTCACTGGGGTGACAGGAGAGCAGAGCCAGCAAGAAGCTATAGCAAGGAGGGAAGAGCAAGCCCCACAGATCTGCTGACTATGGTTAGAGAACCTATACCCAAGCCAGCATCCAGATCTTGAGATCTTGCCTGGGCAAATAGTAGCACAAGTGGAACCTTGCCCGTTGAAATTTCAAACCTGTGCAGAAGTCAGGAGCCCCAGCCCAGGGACTTCTAGTCTGGGATTGAAATAAGGATGTAATTGACACTTTGGGGTGGTTGAGAGTACTAAGAACTGAGCACTAATCCTTTTGCCTAAAGATCAGGGCTGAATTCCAAACAGGACAATAAAGGATGTGCCTGATTGGATCAAGTGTACAACCCCTGACCTGATCAAAATCAGAGTGAGATCAAAAGTTTAAGCCTAAGGCTGAGGCAAGTCTTTAAGCTGCCATCATTTCCAGGGTCAATTGAATCAGCAGGGGGAGTGTGTTTCAAAACTCACAGCCATAAATCAATTCTATCATCCCCCCAAATCTAACCTATAATTTGATAGGAAAAATAAGCAAAATAAAACAAAACAAAACAAAAACCATATACCTCTCAAGAAATCTTATGGAGACAAAGGGCAAGGTATAGACAAAGAAGGGGACAGTGAAAGGAAAGGAAATACATACAAAGTCCAAAAGAAAATATGGATTGGATATAGATTCTGAAAGTAATCAAAAAAGATTTCGAAATCCAATTAAGAGAGGTAGAGTAAAAGAGGGAAATAGAAATGAAAGTGATGTAAGAAGAAATGGTCCAATTGAAAAAAGGAGAAGCAAAAACTGACAGAGGAAAATCAGGTCTTAAAAATCAGAATGGACCATCTAGAAACTAATTATTTCATAAGAAATAAACAGTAAAACAGAATCAAAGGAATTAAAAAACAGAGGAAAACATGAAATATCTTATTGAAAAAACAACTGACCTAGAAAATAGATTGAGAGACAATTTGAGAATTATTGGACTACCTGAAAGTTATGATCAATAAAAAATGTTGGACATCACACAACAAGAAATTATCAAATGGCTCAGAGAGGGTAAAACAAGTGTATTCAGTGAGGTGTAGAATTCTAGATTACCCCTCAGAGAAGTAGAAAGGGAATAAGACAAAGGAAGAGGAGAGCAGTTGGTTAAGGGGGGAGTGGGAAGGTGACAAAAACCAAAATAGAGAATAGGGAATAGAGCAGCATTTAAAGGGGATAATAAAATTGGAGGGGGCAATACACAGTTAGCAATCATAATGCATGTGAATGGAATGAACTCACCCATTAATTGAAAACAGAGAGCGAAGTGGATTAAAAACCAGAATCCTACTATATGTTGTTTACAAGAAACACATTTGAAGTAGGGTGAGACACAAATTAAGGTCATATGTGCCCTGAGTGCCTATAGCAACAAAATCAAGAGGGAGTAAATCAATAAATTGTTCTTGCAACAAAAACTTAGAAAAGGAACAAATGAAAAATCCCAAGATAGAAACTAAATTGCAAATTCTAAAAACTAAAGGGAAAATTAATAAAATTGAAAGTAAAATAATTATTGAACTAATAAATGTAAAAATTAAATTATATTTCTACTAATAAAAATATTATATTTTATGAGGTTTATTAAGGATTATTAGAAATCAAGGAATGAATAAATACAAAATAAAACCCGTGCCCATGGCTGATTAGCCCATTCAAAATCCCTGTGCTGAGCTTAGCTTAGCTTACTTGCTACATCATTGTAATGGAAGAGAAGAGAACGTGGGAGGTGCTACTGCCAGTTAAATACAAAATTGTGATCTCGTCTACGTGGAGACTCAGGTGAGATTATAAGGAATTCTGGAAAATACCAAGGACTTCTGGGGATTGAAATCTAGAGTTCAAAATCTCCATTTTTACATAAATAGGACTAGCTATGGGTACTTTGAAAAAGCAAATAAAATAGATCACATATTGGTTAATATAATAAAAAGGGAATTATTAAGAACTATTTTGCTCAATTATATTACAAGACATATTAGAATCTTGGTGAAATGGCTTAATATTTACAAAATTAAAAATTGCCTAGATTAATAAAAGAGGAAATAGAAAATTTAAATAATCTCATCTCAGAAAAAAGAAATTGAACACCATAAAGGGACATCAATGAACTTACTAAGAAGAATCCTCAAGGCCAGATGGATTCATATGTAAATTCTATAATACATTTAAAGAACAACTAATCTCTATATTATATACATTATTTGAAAAAAAAATAAGCAAAGAACGAATCTTACAAAATTCTTTTCATGACATGCATATGTTATTGATTCCAAAGCCAGACAGACAAAAAACTGAGAAAAACAACTAAAGACCAATCTGCTTAATGAACATAGATGAAAAAATCTTAAATACAATAATAGCAAAAAGATTCCAGTAAGTGATCTTGAGGATTCTGCACTATGATTAGGTGGGATTTATACCAGGAATGCAAGGATAATTTAATATTAGGAAAATCATTCACATAATTGAACATATCAATAATCAAACTGACAGAAATCCCATGATTATCTCAATAGATGCATAAAAAGGCTTTTACAAAATACAGCTTCCATTCATATTGAAAACACTGGAAAGAATAGATATAGAAGGGCCATTTCTCAAAAGCAAAAACAATATATATTTGAAACCATCAGCAAGTATCGTCTGCAATGGGGATGAGGTAGAAGCCTTCCCAATAAGATCAAGAGTGAAGCAAGGATGCTCATTATCACCTCTGTTATTTAATATTGTTCTAGAAATGCTAGCAAGGGCAATTAGAAAAGAAAAAGAAATTGAAGTTATTAGAGTAGGCAATTAGGAAACTAAACTATCATTCTTGCAAGATGATATGATGTTATTATTAAGGAATCATAGAAAATCAACTAAAGGGCTAGTGGAAATAATTAACAACTTTTTCAGGATACAAGATAAACCCACATAAATCATCAACATTTCTGTATATTTCCAAAAAATATTTCTTTTGGAAAGTTTGGAAGTTAGAAAGAGAAACTCCATTTAAAATCACTCTAGACAATATGAAATATTTAACAAACTATCTGCCAAGACAAACAGGAATTTAATGAACTCTACTAAAAACACTTTTCACACAACTAGATCTAAATAATTGGAAAAACATTAATTGCTCCTGGGTAGGATGAGCTGACATAATAAATATGACAATCCTATCCAAATTGATCTACTTATTCAGCCCCTTACCTATCAAATGGCCAAAAGAACTTTTTTATAGAATTAGAAAAAAATTATGACAAAGTTCATCTGGAAAAACAAAAGATCAAGAATATCTAGGGAAATAATGAATAAAAAATGTGAAGGATAGGGACCTAGCAATACCAGATCTTAAACTGTACTATGAAGTAATAGTCATCAAAACAATATGCTGAAGGTTAGATTAATGGATTAGACTCATGTAAATGAGGTAAATGACCTCAGCAAGCTAATGTTTGATTCATCAAAAAAATCCCAAATTTTGGGATAAGAACTCAATATTTGACAAAAATTGCTGGGAAAACTGGAAAAACAGTATGAGAAATATTAGATTTAGATCAACATCTTAAACCCTATATCAAGATAAATTAAAAATGGGTAAATGCCTTATACATAAAAAAGTGAAATCATTAATAAGTTAGGTGAATATAGAATAGTATACCTGTCAGATCTGTGGGAAAGGAAATAATTTAAGATCAACCAAGAGATAGAGAACAATATAACATGAATTACTTTGATTATAACAAATTTTAAAGCTTTTGTACAAAAAACCCCAATGTAACCAAAATTAGAAGGAAAGCAACAAATTAATAAAACATTTTTACAACAAAACTCTCTGACATAGGTTTGATTTCCCAAATATATAAGGAACAAAGTCAAATTTACAAAAAAATCAAGTCACTCCCCAATAGACAAATGGTTAAGGGACATGAATAGTTTTCACATGATGAAATCAAAACTGTCAATAAGCACATGGAAAAGTGTTCTAACTCCCTCTTGATTAGAGAAATGTAAAAAAAAAAATTCTGACATGCCATATTACATTTCTCTAATCAAGAGATATGAAATATTCATAGCTGCACTCTTTGCAGTGGCAAAATTTGGGAAATGAGGGGGTGTCCATCAATTGGGGAATGGCTGAACAAAATTTAGTATATGATGGTGATGGAATACTATTGTTCTGAAAGGGATGATGAATTGGAGAATTCCTATGTGAACTGGAAAGAGCTCCAGGAATTGATGCAGATTGAAAGGAGTAGAATCAGGAGAACATTGTACATAGATACAGATACATTGTAGCACAATTGAATTTAATAGACTTTTCTACTAGCAGCAATGCAATGTTCCTGGACAATCAGGAGGAACTTATGAGAAAGAACACCATCCACATCCAGAGAAAGAACTGTGGGAGCAAAAACGCAGAATAAAAACATATGATCAATGGTGATATGATTCGGGTTTTTGTGATAAAAGGTCAATCTATTGCAAATATGAATAACGTGCAAATAGGTTTTGAACTACATATATGTATATATATACACTATAACTTTGATTATATAGTATATTGCAAATTTATATATATGCATATATTGTATATATAGTATGCATATTGTATATATACATATACACTATAACCAAGTGGAATTGCTTGTCAGCTCCAGGAGGGATCAGGAAGAGGGGTGGTAAAATTCATTAATCATGGAAACATGGAAACATGAATCATGCAATCATGGAAAACATTGAAAAAATTTTAAAAATAAAAAATAAAAAAAATAAAGTTTTTTTTTTTGTGTGTGTGTGTATGAGTACATATGTTTGTGTGTGCTTTGCCTCCATTTCCACTTTTTCCATTCTTTTCCTTATAGAGTTGTTTTCTTAGAGTTGTTTTGTACCTCATTTTCTTTCTTGTTTATTCTTGTTTGAAGGGAGTTCATTTCTTCATTAAATTCTTTCTCAGCTGTTGAACTTTTTCTCAATTATCTTACTATTTTATTTTAACCTTCTTTTCATGTTCCTACATGGATTCTTTTGAGGCCTGCCATGTTGTCATTTTGAGGCATCATATGTTTCTTTTTGGGCATCTGCTTTCCTTTTCTGAGTGGTATTTTGGTCTTATTATTAAAATAACTTTCTTAGGTTAGGGTTGTTTTTTGTCTTTTGGTCAATTTTATAGTTTTTTTTTTTTCCACCCTTTAACTCATTTATCTTTTGAGGTTCTTTGTTCCTGGGACAAAGGGGGCACTGCTCCAAACTTGCAGAGTATTCTCTGGTATTTGGGGTAGGAATGGCTGCATTTGTTCTTCACATTATGTCTGTCAAAGAGGCGATCCTGTTTGCTTGCTCTGGGTAGGTTTGTAGCTCGTTTTTTTGTTTGTTTTTGGCTTTTTACCCAGCTATATTCAGTATTCTGTGCTACTAGTTGTGTAATTGAAAATCTATAACCCTAAAAAAAGAACTACATTTCCCAGGAGCCCACTGACTTCCTGTCATTACATACTTCCTGTAGACAGGGGATATTATCAAGTGGGCAGCCCTCTTGGGCCTGTTTCTTGGGCTTGCAGCCAGCATGGTGGCAGTGGTAAGCTAAGCTTGGGGATTTTAAATGGATTGTTTAGTCATGGGTACATGGTCTTTATTTTGTATCCTCTTTATTCCTTGATTTCTAATGATCATTAATAAATCTCCTAAAATATAATATTTTTATTGTTGAGATTTAGTTTTAATTCTTACCTAGTACTTTCATTGTTACTTCAGCTGGACTCTTCCCTGTTCTGCTGCTTCCCTGCTCCTCCCAAATGGCATTTGCCAAACCCTGCTCTGGAGACCACCACCTCACATACTCTGCTGCCATGTCAGTGAGTAGGTTACTTTATTTCCATATTCCCCATCTTTTTTCCCTTGGAGCCTCAGGGTTCCACAGCCATGTGAGAGTTTCTCAGTTTCCTGCCTTTTCTACCTTCTATACCAGTGTGGAGTGGCTAGGCCTACTTGTTTCTGTTTTCAGTTTCTGACACTTTTCATTTTTATATTCCTGAGCCAACTTTTAATCTAAATAGAAAGGAATTGAGAAAATATTTATTCACTACATTTCCATTACCATGATATTGAATTCTTTGGAGTGGTATTTAAAGATCTACTTTGAAACCTATGTCTTTTCATCAGCATAGAATGGAATTACCTCTGTTGGAGATTATCTAATTGGAATTATCATAAGCCTTCTGGCAATCTGTTGGAGCTTTTTGTTTCAAGAAGAATTTTTTGAAAGAGAAAGTCAATTTAAAATCAGGGTAGAAAAAAATAATCGTTTCAAAAAAAATGAATGAAAGTAAATCAACAGCTCAACCAAGAATGAACATAAAGTACTCTGCAAAATGTAAAAGGTTATATAAATGTCAGCTGAGGTTTTTTATCTTTTCTACTATTGTCTCTGTCATTGTATGTTATGAAAGGAAGGAATTCAGAGAAAAAACACTTTTCTGAAAAAACTTTGTAGTTAATTCGATAGTTAAGATTGAAATTATCTTATATCAATTCTACTTGAGCTCATTAGTTTGGTCCACAAAGCAAATGAAATCATTGTGGTACATTCCATTTCTTCATCTGTATTGAAGGCATGCGACTGTATAAGAGTATCCTTCTTTTTCAGTCTTTCTAGGATCTAAAGACATGACTACATATTATTGAAAAACAGGATCTAAACAATAAATATAGCAAATAAGAAAACTATTAATGCAAATTATTATTTTATTCACCCTTATTATCCTAAATAATGAAAGTGATTTATATGTTATCCTTAGAGGGTACCCTAAGGCATAGGTAAATCCTTGTATCAGAGGGAATTTTCATCCTCTAGTCAAAGTGTTGAAGTGCTGAGAGGGCCTAATCTTCCATGTGGTATCCTTGATCTCCTATATGTATGATTATTTATTTTAATTTACCTTTTTGGAGACACCATCATCTTCAGATTGATACCTAAGCAACTGTTGTTCAATCTTTTTTTTTTTTTAAACCCTTACCTTCCATCTTGGAGTTAATACTGTGAACTGGTTCCAAGGTAGAAGAGCAGTAAGGGCTAGGCAATGGGGATTAAGTGACTTGCCCCGGGGTCACACAGCTGGGAAATGTCTGAGGCCAGATTCGAACCTAGGACCTCCCACCTCTAGGCCTGGCTCTCAATCCACTGAGCCACCCAGCTGCCCCCTTTTCAGTCATTTTTAATTGTGTTTGATTCTTCATGATCCTATTTGGGGATTTCTTGGCACAAATGCTAGAATGGGTTGTCATTTCTTTCTCCAGCTCATTTTACATTGAAGGAAACTGAGGCAAAAATGGTTAAGTGACTTGTCAAAGGTAAGCTGGGTAAGTATCTGAAGCTAGATTGGAACTCAGAAAAATGTCTTTCTGACCTCAGGCATGGCACTCTATCCATTGTGCCACTCAGTTGATATCCCTGAACATTCTATGTTGAGCTCTCTTCTTTTTTGTCTCATTTAGTGAACTCATAAATTTAGGGAAGTTCATCATAATTTCTAAATCTATTTGCCTACCCACTCCCCTAAATTCTAGCCTAAAACCACCACCTTATCTGACCATGATTTACTTAATAAATTTCTAGTGATTCCCTGTGATTTTCATGACCAATTATAAAATCCTCTGTTAAATATGCAAAGTTCTTTATAACTTGCCTCTATACCTTTTCCATTCTTCTTACAACCTAGATAACTAACCCTACAATGGACTCTTCAGCTCAGTGACATTGACTTCTTTAAAATTTCTCTAAAAACCAAAATATCCAGTATCCAAATGCTAATCATTTTTACTGGCAGTCCTCTATTCCTGGAATATTCTTCCTCCTTATCTCTGCCTCCTGGTTTCTCCAACTTCCTTCAAGTTTCAGAAAAAAAAAATGCTGCCTTTTATAGGTAATCTTTGATCCCACTTAATTCTAGTGCTTTCTCTTTCTGGGTTATTTCAAATTTACTCTGTACAAAGCTGTTCTATACAGTTGTCTATTGTTTTTTTTTGTTTGTTTGTTTGTTTAGGATGATGACTACCACATTAGACTATAGCTCCTTAGGAACAAGCCTATCTTTTACTTTTCTTTGTATCCTAGGCAAATAGCAGAGTCCCTGGTTTATAGTATGCGTTCACAAAAAATGTTTTTAAATCCTTTCACATAGCTGTGAAATTAAAATTTCTAAAACCCATTTTGATCATGTTATTCCCCTGTTCAATAATCTTTAGTGTCCTCTATTACCTCCAGTACAAAGTTCAAATTCCTCAGCTTTATATTAAAAAAATATTTTACTCTATTGGGAAGACAAAACCGACTAGAAACAGACTAACAGTCATTCTGAGGGATAGCTAGATGGGACAATGGAACCAAGCCTAGAGATCGGAAGTCCTGGGTTCAAATCTGACCTCAGACATTTCTGAGCTGTATGAACCTAGGAAAGTCACTTAAGTCATATTCCTAAACCTTACCACTCTTCTGACTTGGAACAAATACACAGTACTGATTTTAAGATAAAAGGTAAGGGATACAAAAAAAAAAGTATTTTTCTAGTCTGCCTTTCCAGAATTATTTCATACTACCCACCTTCACATACTCTATAGTCTAGTAAAATTAGAATACTTACTGTTTTCCAAAATCAGCATTTCTGTCTATTTCATCCTTTAGCTCCTCTAGTTTCTCCTTTAGAAATGTGGATGCTCTGCCATTTGGTGCATACATGTTGAGAATGGATATTTCATCATTGTCTATACTGCCTTTAATCAGAATGTAATTGCATCCCTTATCTCTTTTAACTAGATTTGTATTTACTTTGGCTTTGTCAGATATCATGATTGAAACTCCTGCCTTCTTTTTATCAGTTGATGCCCAGTAGATTTGGCTCCATCCTCTTACTTTCACCCTATGTGTAGTAAAAAAGAAATGGTAATCTGTGTGACACTAATTCTGTTTGCTGCTGTGATTGATGTACTCTGACTTGTGATCAGAGAGAGCTGCTGCTAGTATGGGACACTCTTGCCTGTTTGCAATGGAGATATAAGTACTTTGAGAGACATTGAGAGATACTGGTACAGGGAAATGCTAAGGGGTTTGCCTACGGATCCCTACTGATGGCTAATGGATGAATCTATTTCCTAACCTCCTCCTCCCTCTTCTTCCCTCACTTCCTCCCTTAACTGCCCACTTCTGGAAGCCTTTTGACTTCCTCCCTCCTTCCCCCCTCAGTGGACTATAAAAGACTCTAGTTTTCTTTCTCAATTAAGATTTTTATTGTGATAACAGGATAGGAAACTGAGGGAAAGGGGATGAGGGTTTCCCTTAAGTATAAAGAAAATTTAGGAGGGTTATGGAAATAATTAGTCTTGTCACAAACTGTGACAGAGAGACAGTTAGAGAGATGGACAAAGGACAACTGTTTAAAATCTTCTTTCTTCTTCAGAAAGCCACCAAGAAAAGTCTCTCCTTCAACTTGGCTTTCCTCCAACACTTGGTCAGTCAAATCTCAGAGACAGCAGAGGTGTCCCCTTGATCAGAAAGCCCAAAGACAAGCCAGCCCTACAAGAGTTCTTCACCCATGGACAGAAGCTAATTGGAATCAGTTCTCAGCTTCTTCCCCTTCAGTCAGGCTCAACTGCCAAGTCCTGGAAATATTCCGTTTGGAACCTTCTTCTTGATTGACAGGTAGGTCAAGTCCCCAGCTTGTTTCTTGCATCTTGGCTTGTCCTGAAAAACCTCTCTCTCTTCAAGTCTCTACTGCAGTAACTACCTTCCTCATGTGTGTTTCTTGCAGACAGCATATGGTAGGGTTTTGGATTCTAATCAACTCTGTTATTTGCTTGCTTTTTATGAGTGAGTTCATTGCATTCACATTCAGAGTTATGATTACTACCTGTGTATTTCCCTGCATTTTGATTTCTACTCCTGGTTCTGCCTTTTATTCTTTCATTATTTCTTTCTACACCAATGTTTGTTTTTAATCAGTCACCTTAGTTCCCACCCATATTTTACTTCCCTTTCTACCCCCTCCCTTCTTATTCTCCCCTTATTTTCCCTGTAGTCTTACTAAAATTATCCCCCCACTCTCTCCCTCCCTTGTACTGCTTCCCACCCCACCAGTCCGTTTGTTATCCTTCTACTCTCCTATAGGGCGTAAATCTATTCTCTGCCCCAATGGATTGGATTGTTCTTCCCTCTTTGGGTCATTTTCAAAGCACATAAGAGTTGAGCATTTCCTATCTCCAACCTCTTTACCCTTCTAGTGTATTGATGTTCTCCCCCATTCCACCATGAGCTTCTTTGTGCCATATAAATTCCCCCCATTTGTTTCTTTTCCCATTTCTTTTAGTATTAACCTTTTTTTAGCTCTAGTTATATATATATACATATATATATATATATATACATATATATATATGTATTTATGCATGCATATATCTATGTACCTATTTATGTCTTGTCCTTTCATACTATACAGTTTCTCACTCTTCCCTCTAAGTGTAATTCTTTTAGCTGCACAGGTGATAACAACAGATTTTAAGAGTTACCAATGATCTCTTTTGTTATAGGGACACATAACATTTTAACACATTGAGTCTCTTTAAAAAAAAAAAAAAGGTTTTTTGCTTCTTTTGTTTTGTTTTTCTTTTTCCCATTTTTAAAAATAACCTTTTGATGATTCTCTTGAGTTCTGTGCTTGGGCATCGGATTTTCTGTTCAGTTCTGGTCTTTTCTTTACAAATTCTTGGAATTCTTCTATTTTGTTGAATGACCACACTTTCCCCTGTAAGAATAGAGTCAGTTTTGCTGGGTAGTTGATTCTTGGTTGTAGACCTAGTTCTCTTGCTTTCCAGAATATCATATTCCATGCCTTTCAGTCTCTTCAGTGTGGATGCAGCCAGTTCCTGTGTTATCCTCACTGTGGTTCCATGGTATCTGAATGACTTCTTCTTGGCAGCTTGTAATATCATTCCTTTGGTCTGATAGTTCTTGAATTTGGCTATAATATTCCTGGGTGTTGTCAGTTGGGGATTAAGTACAGGAGGTGATCTGTGGATTCTTTCAATCTCCACTTTTCCCTCTTGTTCTAGAATATCTGGGCAGTTTTCTTGAATAATTTCCTGTAGTATTGTTTCCAGGCTTTTTCTTTTGTCATGGTCTCCTGGTAGACCAATGATTCTTTCCTCAATTTTTTCATTCTTTCGGTGCTGTTTTATAGTGTCCTTCTGCCTTGTGAGTTCACTTAATTCTAGTTGTTGTATTCTGGTTCTTAAAGACTGGGTTTCATCCCGGGATTTTTGGTCATCCTTCCCTTTTGCTCTGATTTTCTATGGAGGTCATCTTTCATCCTCTTTACCTTATCTTTCATCTCCTTTGCCTCATTTTCCAGCTGGTTGATTTTGGCTTTCAAGACACTATTTTCTCATTTTAGTTCAAGTGACTCTATTTCCAGATGAGACTTATCTTAGTTTTTAAGTTATTTTCCCAATTGTCTTCAGCCTCTCTTACTTGTGTTTTGAATTGCATTTTGAGTTCTTCCAAAGCCTATATCTAATTTGCTGGGATTTCTGATTTATCTTTTGCTGATCCCTCCCCCTCTCTTCTGTTCAGTGTTTAGAAGCTGTCTATTGTAATGTCTTTCTTCTTTTCCTGTTATTTGCTCATATTCACCCCTTCTTTGCTTCCTACATTTGTCTGTGCTCTTGCTTCTCTCATTTTTTTTGTTTTGGGGGCTTCTGTCAGTCTTCCCTCCTGGAGCTTTGACAGAATATCTCTTGGTACAGTCTGTGTGGGAGGGTTGTTGGGGTTTCAGCTTCCCTGTCCTCTGGAGGCTTTTGATTGGATTAAAGCCTAGCAGTCCCTGAGGAAGGGGTGTTAGAGCCTGGGCTTCCCTGATTTATGAAGACTTTTGATGGGATTAAGTTCAACTGGGTTGAGCTGGGTGTGCTCTCAGGCCAAAACCTCCTGGAAGGCTAGAGCAATATGGAGAATCTCCAAGACTCTGACCAGGCTGCCAGCTCTATTCTCTAGCTCCTTACCAGCCATCTGTGTTTGATGCTCTGAGCTTGGCATGGCCCTGTCTGCAATGTACACCCTCCAGATCAGCACCTTTGCCTGCCCAGAGATTCCCGCTGTCGCTGGAGGCTCAGTGCTCTCGGTGGGTGGGGGAGGGGTCCTGGGATCTTCCTTCTGCCTTCTCCTTAAACCTGAGTGTTATTGGATTCTGGCTTTGGGGGGGGGCAGTGTACCTTTTGCATTGAGTCCAGCTAGAGGGTTCCTTTGCTCTCTTGTTGTTAGGTTTGATTTTCCATCCC
This sequence comes from Monodelphis domestica, assembly GCF_027887165.1. NCBI lineage: Eukaryota > Metazoa > Chordata > Mammalia > Didelphimorphia > Didelphidae > Monodelphis > Monodelphis domestica. The sequence goes on along the minus strand of NC_077230.1, from coordinate 114,220,586 downwards.
TTTGGAGCATTTGGTTTGTGATCGGTTAGGAAGGGTATTCAGAGCTCTAATCTTGTACTCCTTCAAGGTTGCCATCTTGACTCTGCCTCTAATAACCAGTCTTTTAAGAACAGAATTAGGCAATTAGAAGCTAATGCTCTCATAAGACAGCAAGAATTAATAAAGCAAAGTAAAATGAATGAAAAAAAGAAGGAAACATGAAATATCTCACTGAGTACAAGACTGATCTGGAAAACCAGTGTAGAAGAGACATTTTGACAATTATAGGTCTACCTGAATATCTAGAAATAATTAGGAAATCTTGACATCATACTACAATAAATTATCTAAGAAAACTGCCCTGATGTTCTTTAACAACAGGCCAAAATACATATTGAAAGAGTCCATAAATCACCCTCTACAACAAATCCTCAAATGACAACCCCCAGGAGTATAATGGCCAAATTCAAGAGCTTCCAAGCTAAGGAGAAAATACTACAAGAAGGCAGAAAGAGACAATTCATATATCAAGGAGCATCAATCAGGATTATACAGGTTCTGGCAGCATCCACACCAAAGGACCACAGGGCTTGGGATATAATATTCAGAAAGGCAAGAGAATTGGGTCTATATTAAAGAATCGGGTACCCAACAATCTGACTCTATATTTCCAGGGGAAAGTATGGGCATTTAACAAAATAGAAGATTTCCAAGTATTTATAAAGAAAGGACCAAAACTAAATAGAAAACTTGATGTCAAAATACGAAAATAAAGAGAAATACAAAAAAGTAAATAGGAAAGAGGGTGGGGGAATTTTTTTCTTCTTTTTTAAAAACTTTAATATGCTCTAATTGTTTATATTTCTATATGGAAAAATGTTACTTGTAAATGTAAGAAACTATATTCACTATTATACTAGTTAGAATAATTATTCATAAAAAAGAATAATTATTCATAGGTAGACATTAGGGTACTAACTGGTTTAAGATGATATGCAAAAAAATGAAAATGGGGGAATAGAAGATGGCATCAAAAGAAACTTGAGGGAATAAGAAAAATAGGATAATCTATACCACGTAAAGAGGCAATGTGAGGAGGAAGGGAAGAATAATATTATAAGAGGGAGAGGAAGAGACTGCTAATGTGTAATATTTAAACCTGTCAGTGGAATCAATTTTTAGAGGAAATGGCAGCTAGATACACTGGCATATTGATATCTTAATTACCCTACAGGGAAGTTGAGAAGGGAATACTTAGGGAGGAGTGGGGCTAGGGGTATCAAAAAGGAGGGAAAGACGGGGAAAAAAATTTAATAGACTCTAAAGGAAAATAAGGGTAATAAAAAGGGACAGGTGTGGAAAGGGATGTTAAATAAGGTTGGAGATTAGGGGGACTGATAAAACACTGGTATAGAAGGAAATAATAAGAAGAAAGGTCAGGACTAGGAGAAGATAACAAAATGTTGGCGAATACACAGGTGATAATTGTAACTCTGAATGTAAATGGGATGAACTCACTCATGAAATGGAATCAAATAACAAAGTGGATTTGAAACCAAAATCCTACCATATGTTGTCTGCAAGAAACAAACATGACGCAATAGACACATACACACTGGGTAAAGGTAAAAGGCTGGAGCAAAATCTATTGGGCATCAACTCAGAAAAAGAAAGCAGGAGTCTCAATCATGATATATAGCAAAGCCAAAGTAAAAATATATCTGAGTAAAAGAGATAGAGAAGTAAATTACATTCTGATAAAAGACAGTATAGACTTCCGGTCAAGATGGCGGCTTAGAGAAAGCTAAAGTTCAGATCTTCGGAAACCCTTCTCGACCGATCTCAAACTATAAGCTCCTAAGGCCCCAAAATTCAAAACGATTAACAGCATAGACCCTGGGAATCCTCCTTCTGGACCTGGACCTGGATCAAAAGGTACACCCCCCCTCAAAAGACAGAACCCGAGATCACTCGGACCTAAGGGGTAGGAGCGCAGAGTCCAAGGCTCCAGGAAGCCGCAGCCCCACCCCCCTCAGAGAGCAGGGTCATCTGAAACAACAGCAACCCTCAGGGCTGACAAAACAGCCTCACGGCCAGCTATTCTGAAGGCAACTTCCAGAAAGCAACCCAACCAAGTCCATTCTAGGGGGCACCTTAGCAGCAGGGAAACAGAGAGAGCCGGGGGAGAGTGTGGCCTCCTGGTCCAACCCTTCCATTCCAGTTCCAGTGAAAGTCTTTGCCTTAAGGCATACTCAGTTACCCGAGGGAAAGCACATAGAACCGACAATCTGCCCAGGACTAAAGCCTCTGAACACCAGACAGAGATAAGAAAAGCTAATCCTCCCCATTCAGAGATGGCAAACTCCACAGAAGCACAGAAGCCCCCAAATCCCAAGAAAAATAAGAAGAAAGGGGCAACTTTGGACACATTCTACGGAGCCAAAATACAAAATACATAGGAGATAGAATATGATACACAAGAAAATGCTCCGAAACCTTCCAAAGGAAATGGAAACTCTCCACAAACCCATGAAGAATTTGAATCAGAAATGACCAAAAAGATGGAAGCCTTCTGGGAGGAAAAGTGGGAAATAATGCAAAAGAAATTCACGCATCTATAATACCAGTGTGACCAAACTGAAAAGGAAAACCAGGCTTTAAAGGCCAGAATCAGGCAACTGGAAGACAACGATCGTGGAAAAGACCAAGAATTAATAAAGCAAAGCCAAAATACCAAGAAATTAGAAGAGAACATAAAATATCTCACCAACATGGTGACAGATCTGGAAAATTGAGGGAGAAGAGAGAATTTAAGAATAATTGGACTCCCAGAAAAGCCTGAAATAAACACCAAACTCGACATCGTGATACAAGATATAATCAAAGAAAATTGCCCAGAGATTCTAGAACAAGGGGGCAATACAGCCACTGACAGAGCTCACAGAACACCTTCTACACTAAACCCCCAAAAGACAACTCCAGGAATGTAATTGCCAAATTCCAAAGCTCTCAAACAAAAGAAAAAATCCTACAGGAAGCCAGAAAAAGACAATTTAGATATAAAGGAATGCCAATCAGGGTCACACAAGACCTTGCAAGTTCTACTCTGAATGATCGTAAGGCATGGAACATGATCTTCAGAAAGGCAAGAGAGCTGGGTCTCCAACCAAGAATCAGCTACCCAGCAAAACTGACTATATACTTCCAAGGGAAAGTATGGGCATTCAACAAAATAGAAGACTTCCAACTTTTTGCAAAGAAAAGACCAGAGCTCTGTGGAAAGTTCGATATTGAAAAACAAAGAGCATGGAATACCTGAAAAGGTAAATATTAAGGAAAGGGGGAAAATGTTATCTTCTTCTTTTACTCAAACTCTCTTCTATAAGGACTACATTTATATCAATCTATGTATACTAACATGTGGGGAAAATGTAATGTATAAATAGGGGGTAAAGAAAGACCAAATAGAATAATCTTTCTCACAAAGATTCACATGGGAAGGGGAGGGGAAGAAAACTCCCATAAGAAGGAGAGGAAGATAGGGTTTTTTACATAAACCTTACTCTCAGGGAAATCAACTCTGAGAGGGAAAAACATCCAGATCCATTGGGATCTTGAATTCTATCTTACCCAACAAGGGAAGGGGAAGGGAAAACCAAGGGGGGGAGGGGGAGAGGGAAAACAAAAAGGAAGGGAAAGAGAGGGGGGAGGGGGAGGGAACAAAAAGGGAGGGAATAAAAATGGAAACATCAAGGGAGGGGACAAGGGGGACTGATTCAAATTAAATCACTGGACTAAAAGGTAGAGCTGAAGAAGAAAAGGTTACAATTAAGGAAGGATATTAAATTGCCAGGGAGTCCACAAATGACAATCATAACTTTGAATGTGAATGGGATGAACTCACCCATAAAACATAGACGAATAGCAGAATGGATTAGAATCCAAAACCCTACCATATGTTCTCTTCAAGAAACACACATGAGGCGGGTTGACACCCACAAGGTCAGAATTAAAGGATGGAGTAAGACCTTCTGGGCCTCAACTGACAGAAAGAAGGCAGGAGTGGTAATCATGATATATGATAAAGCCAAAGCAAAAATAGACCTGATCAAAAGGGATAGGGAAGGTAATTATATTTTGTTAAAAGGGATTTTACACAATGAGGAAATAACATTAATCAACATGTATGCACCAAATAATATAGCACCCAAATTTCTAATGAAGAAACGAGGAGAATTGAAGGAAGAAATAGACAGTAAAACCATATTAGTGGAAGACTTAAACCAACCATTATCAAATTTAGATAAATCAAATCAAAATATAAATAAGAAAGAGTTAAAAGAAGTGAATAAAATCTTAGAAAAATTAGAATTAAAAGATTTATGGAGAAAAATAAATAGGGATAAAATGGAATACACCTTCTTCTCAGCACCACATGGCACATTCACAAAAATTGACCATACATTAGGTCACAGAAACATAGCAACAAATGCAAAAAAGGAGAAATAATGAATGCAGCCTTCTCAGATCACAAGACAATAAAAATAATGATTAGTAATGGTACATGGAAAACCAAATCTAAAACCAATTGGAAATTAAACAATATGATACTCCAAAATCATTTAGTTAAAGAAGAAATCATAGAAACAATTAATAATTTCATCGAGGAAAATAACAATGGTGAGACATCCTTTCAAACCTTTTGGGATGCAGCCAAAGCGGTAATCAGAGGTAAATTCATATCCCTGAATGCTTATATTAACAAACTAGGGAGAGCAGAGATCAATCAATTGCAAATGCAAGTGAAAAAACTCGAAAGCCATCAAATTAAAAAACCCCAGCAGAAAACCAAACTAGAAATCCTAAAAATTAAGTGAGAAATTAATAAATTAGAAAGTGATAGAACTATTGATTTAATAAATAAGACAAGTAGCTGGTACTTTGAAAAAACAAACAAAATAGACAAAGTACTGTTAATCTAATTAAAAAAAGGAAGGAAGAAAAGCAAATTAACAGCATTAAAGATGAAAAGGGGGACAGCACCTCCGATGAAGAGGAAATTAAGGCAATCATTAGAAATTACTTTGCCCAATTATATTGCAATAAATACACCAATTTAGGGGATATGGATGAATATATACAAAAATTCAAACTGCCTAGACTAACAGAAGAGGAAATAGAATTCCTAAATTATACCATATCAGAAAATGAAATCCAACAAGCCATCAAAGAACTTCCTAAGAAAAAATCCCCAGGGCCTGATGGATTCACCAGTGAATTCTATCAAACATTCATAGAACAGTTAATCCCAACACTATACAAACTATTTGACATATTAAGCACAGTGGGAGTTCTACCAAACTCCTTTTACCACACAAACATGGTACTGATTCCAAAACCAGCCAGGTCAAAAACAGGGAAAGAAAACTATAGACCAATCTCCCTAATGAATATAGATGCAAAAATCTTAAATAGGATACTAGCAAAAAGACTCCAGCAAGTAATCAGAAGGATCATTCACCATGATCAAGTAGGATTTATACCAGGGATGCAGGGCTGGTTCAATATTAGGAAAACCATCCACATAATTGACTACATCATCAAGCAAACCAGCAAGAACCACATGATCATATCAATAGATGCAGAAAAAGCATTTGATAAAATACAACACTCATTCCTATTAAAAACACTAGAAAGCATAGGAATAGAAGGGTCATTCCTAAAAATAATAAACAGTATATATCTAAAACCATCAGCTAATATCATCTGCAATGGGGATAAACTAGACGTATTCCCAATAAGATCAGGAGTTAAACAAGGATGCCCATTATCACCTCTACTATTTGACATTGTACTAGAAACACTAGCAGTAGCAATTAGAGAAGAAAAAGAAATTGAAGGCATCAAAATAGGCAAGGAGGAGACCAAGTTATCACTCTGCAGATGACATGATGGTCTATTTAAAGAATCCTAGAGATTCAACCAAAAAACTAATTGAAATAATCAACAACTTTAGCAAAGTTGCAGGATACAAAATAAACCCACATAAATCATCAGCTTTTCTATATATCTCCAACACAGCTCAGCAGCAAGAACTAGAAAGAGAAATCCCATTCAAAATCACCTTAGACAAAATAAAATACCTAGGAATCTACCTCCCAAGACAAACACAGGAACTATATGAACACAACTACAAAACATTTGCCACACCACTAAAACTAGACTTGAGCAATTGGAAAAACATTAACTGCTCATGGATAGGACGAGCCAATATAATAAAAATGACCATCCTACCCAAACTTATTCATCTATTTAGTGCCATACACATTGAACTCCCAAAATACTTCTTCACTGATTTAGAAAAAAACATAACAAAGTTCATTTGGAAGAACAAAAGATCAAGGGTATCCAGGGAAATAATGAAAAAAAAACACATATGATTGGGGTCTTGCAGTCCCTGACCGTAAACTATATTACAAAGCAGCAGTCATCAAAACAATTTGGTACTGGCTAAGAAACAGAAAGGAATATCAGTGGAATAGACTGGGGGAAAGCGACCTCAGCAAGACAGTATACGATAAGCCCAAAGATCCCAACTTTTGGTACAAAAATCCACTATTCAATAAAAACTGTTGGGAAAATTGGAAGACAGTATGGGAGAGACTAGGAATAGATCAACACCTCACACCCTACACCAAGATAAATTCAAAATGGGTGAGTGACTTAAACATAAAGAAGGAAACCATAAGTAAATTGGGTAAACACAGAATAGTATACATGTCAGACCTTTGGGAGGGGAAAGGCTTTAAAACCAAGCAAGTCATAGAAAGAATCACAAAATGTAAAATAAATAATTTTGACTACATCAAATTAAAAAAGCTTTTGCACAAACAAAACCAATGTAACTAAAATCAGAAGGGAAACAACAAACTGGGAAAAATCTTCATAGAGACCTCTGACAAAGGTTTAATTACTCAAATTTATAAAGAGCTAAATCAACTGTACAAAAAATCAAGCCATTCTCCAATTGATAAATGGGCAAGGGACATGGATAGGCAGTTCTCAGAGAAAGAAATCAAAACTATTAATAATCACATGAAGAAGTGTTCTGAATCACATAATCAGAGAGCTGCAAATCAAAACAACTCTGAGGTGTCACCTCACACCTAGCAGATTGGCTAACATAACAGCAAAGGAAAGTAATGAATGCTGGAGGGGATCTGGCAAAGTAGGGACATTGATTCATTGCTGGTGGAGTTGTGAACTGATCCATCCATTCTGGAGGGCAATTTGGAACTATGCCCAAAGGGCGACAAAAGAATATCTACCCTTTGATCCAGCCATAGCACTGCTGGGTCTGTACCCCAAAGAGACAATGGACAAAAAGACTTGTACAAAAATATTCATAGCTGCGCTCTTTGTGGTGGCCAAAAACTGGAAAACGAGGGGATGTCCATCAATTGGGGAATGGCTGAGCAAATTGTGGTATATGTTGGTGATGGAATACTATTGTGCTAAAAGGAATAATAAAGTGGAGGAGTTCCATGGAGACTGGAACAACCTCCAGGAAGTGATGCAGAGTGAGAGGAGCAGAACCAGGAGAACATTGTACACAGAGACTGATACACTGTGGTAGAATCGAACGTAATGGACTTCTCCATTAGTGGCGGTGTAATGTCCCTGAACAATTTGCAGGGATCTAGGAGAAAAAAACACTATTCATAAGCAAAGGATATACTATGGGAGTAGAAACATCGAGGAAAAGCAACTGCCTGAATACAGTGGTTGAGGGGACATGACAGAGGAGAGACTCTAAATGAACACTCTAATGCAAATATTATCAACATAGCAATGGGTTCAAATCAAGAAAACATGTAATGCCCAGTGGATTTTCGCGTCAGCTATGGGGGGTGGGGGGGGGGAGGAAAAGAAAATTATCTATGTCTTTAATGAATAATGCTTGGAAATGATCAAATAAAATATTTAAAAAAATAAACAAGATAAAAAAGACAGTATAGACAATGAGGAAATATCAGTACTCAGCACGTATGCACCAAATGGTATAGCATCCAAATTTTTTAAAGAAAAAATTGGTGGAGTTTAAGGAAGAAATAGATCATAAAACTATACTAGTGGGAGACCTGAATCTGCATCTATCAGATCTGGATAAATCAAACCAAATAAATAAATAAATAAATAAATAAATAAGAAAGAGGTGAGAGATGTGAATGAAATCTTAGAAAAATTAGAGTTAATAGATATGTGGAGAAAAACAAATAGGAACAAAAAGGATTACACTTTCTTTTCAGCAGCACATGGTTTATTCACATCATTCACAAAGACTGACCATGTATGAGGGCATAAAAACATGGCAAACAAATGCAAAAGAGCAGACATAATAAATGCAACCTTTTCAGATAATAATGCAATAAAAATAATTAGTAAGGGTCCATGGTTAGGCAAACCAAAAGTTAATTGCATAATTTGCATATGATTCAATATGATTCTCCAAAATCAGTTAAAGAACAAATCATAGAAATAATTAATAATTTCATTGAAGAGAATGACAATGAGGAGACGTCATATCAAATTCTAACAAACACAGACAAAGCAGTACTCAGTGGGAAATTTTATCCTTGAGTGCATATACTAATAAATTAGGTATAGAAGGGGTCAATGAAATGGGCATACAAATTAAAAAAAAAACTAGAAAAAGAATGAATTAAAAATCCCCAGATAAATACTAAATTAGAAATCCTAAAGATTAAAGGAGAAATTAACAAAATTGAAAGTGAAAGAAATTTGAATTAATAAATAAGACTAGAAGCTGATACTTTGAAAAACAAATAAAATAGAAAAACTACTGGTGAATCTAATTTAAAAAAGAAAAGAAGAAAACCAAATTGACAGTGTCAAAGATGAAAATAGAGACCTCTCCTGTAATGAAGATGAATTAAGGCAATCATTAAAAACGATTTGCCCAATTATATGGCAATAAATGTGACAATCTAGATGATATGGATGAATCTTTACAAAAATATAAATTGTCTATATTAACAGGAGAAATAGAATACTTAAATAATCCTGTATCAGAAAAAGAGATTGAACAAGCCATCAAACAATTCCCTAAGAAAAAATCCCCAGGACCCGATGAATTCACTATTGAATTCTATCAAACATTCAAAGAACAATTAATCCTAATACTATACAAAGTATTTGGCATAATTAGCAAAGAAGGAGTTCTACCAAATTCCTTTTATGATGTAAATATGCTACTGATTCCAAAGCCAAACAGGTCAAAAACAGAGAAAGAAATCTACAGATCAATCACCTTAATGAACATAGATGCAAAATTCTTAAATAGAATACAAGCAAAAAGATTCTTGCAAGTGATCATATTATTCATTATGATCAGGTGGGATTTATACCAGGAATGCAATGATGGTTCAATATTAGGGAAACCATCCACATAATTGACCATATTAACAAAGAAACTGACAAAAATCACATGCTTATGTCAACTGTTGCAGAAAAAGCCTTTGACAAAATGCAACATTCATTCCTATTGAAAACCCTAGAAAGTACAGAAATAGAAGGGCCTTTCCTAAAAATAATGAACAGCATATATTTAAAACCATCAGCAAGTATCATCCGCATGGGAATAAAGAAGAAGCCTTGCCAATAAGATCAGGAGTGAAAGAAGGATGCCCATTATTACCTCTATTATTTAACATTGTACTAGAAACATTAGCAGTAACATTTAGAGAAGAAAAAGAAATTGAAGGTATTAAAATAGGTACCAAGGAGACCAAGCTATCACTCTTTACAGATATGATGGTCTACTTCAGGAATCCTAGAGAATCACCTATAAAGCTAATGGAAATAATCAACAAATTTAGAATATAAAATAAACCCACATAAATCAGTAGCATTTCTATATATTTCCAACACATCCTGACAGGAAGAGTTAGAAAGAGAAATCCCATTTAAAATCCTCCTAGACAATATAAAATATTTAGGAATCAGTCTGTCAAGACAAACATAGGAAATATATGAACACAAACAGAAAACACTTTCTAAGCAATTGAAAATCAATCTAAACAATTGAAAATCACTCTAAACAATAAAGATTAATTGCTCATGGGTAAGGTAAGCTAACGTAATAATAATGACAATCTTCAAATTAATTTACATATCTAGTGACATAGCTATCAAACTACCAAGAAACTTTTTCATTGAATTAGAAAAAACTATGACAAAATTCATTTGGAAGCACAAAAAATCAAAAATATCAAGAAAAATAATTAAAGAATTGTGAAAGATGGATACCTAGCAGTATTAGATCTTAAACTATACTCTAAAGCAATGGTCATCAAAACAATATGGTACTGGTTTAGAGACAGAAGGGAGGATCAGTGGAATAATCTTGGGGTAAATGACCTCACAAGACAGTAAGTGATAAACACAAAGAGCCCATCTTTTAGGACAAAAATCCACTCATTGACAAAACCTTCTGGGAAAATTGGAAAACACTATGGAAGAGATTAGGTTTATATCAACATCTCATACCCTACACCAAGATAGATTCAGAATGGCTGAATGACTTGAATATAGAAAAGGAAACTAGAAATAAATTATGTGAACATACAATAGCATACTGGTCAGATATATGGAGAAGGAAGGATTTTAAGACCAAGCAAGCATTAGCAAAATTTACAAAAATATAAAATAAATAATTTTGATTACATTAAATTAAAAAGGTTTTGTATAAACAAAACCAATGCAATCAAAATTAGAAGAAAAGCAACAAATTGTGGGGAAATCTTTATAACAAAAACCTCTGACAAATGTCTAATTACTCAGATTTATAAGGAGGTAAATCAATTTTACATAAAGCAAGCCATTACCTAATTAATAAATGGGAAAGGGACATTAATATGTAATTTTCAGATAAAGAAATCAAAACTATCAATAAGCACATGAAAAAGTGTTCTAAATCTCTTATATTTAGAGAAAGGCAAATCAAAATAACTCTGAGGTACCACCTCATACCTAGAAGATTGACTAACATGACAGCAAAGGAAAGTAACAAATGTTGGAGAGGATATGGCAAAATTTGGACATTAATTTATTGCTGGTGGAGTTGTGAAGTGTTCCAACCATTCTGGATGGCAATTTGGTACTATGTCCAAAGGGCTTCAAAATATTCTCTGCCCTTTGATCCAGCCATAGTATTGTTGGGTTTATACCCCAAAGAGATTATAGGGGAAAAGACTTGTACAAAAATATTCATAGCTGTACTCTTTGTGGTGGCAAAAAAATTGGAAAATGAGGTGATGCCCTTTGATTGGGGAATGAGGAAACAAATTGTGGTATTTACTGGTGATGGAATTATATTGTGCTAAAAGAAATAATGAACTGGAAGAATTCCGTGTGAACTGAAACAACAACCAGTAATTGATGTAGAGTTAAAGGATCAGAAGCAGGAGAATCTTATACACAGAAGTGGATATACACTGTGGCACAACCAAATGTAATAGACTTTTCTATGACCAGCAATGCAATGATCCAGAACAATTCTGAGGGACCTATGAGAAAGAATGCTATCCACAGAAAGAACTGTGGGAGTAGAAACAGAAGAAAAACAACAGCTTTATCATCACATGAGTAGATAGGGATATGATTGGGTACATAGACTGTAAATGTTTCTACTAACGCAAATATTAATCATATGGAAATAGGTCTTTATCAATGACACATGTAAAACCTAGTGGAACTGCTCTTGCTAAGGGAGGGTTTGGAGAAGAGGGGAGGGAAAGAACATGAATCATGTAACCATGAGAAAATATTCTAAATCAATTAATTAAATTTTTTTTTCAAATTAAGGTCAGGCATGGAGAAACATTAAAAAATAAATTAAATTCCATATTCTCTCTCAAAGAATATAATATTCATTCAGAACAAGAAATATTTTTTTCTACTTTTTCTTTTACTCCCCAGTATCAAGGCAGGTCCTTGTCTAGAGTAATAAATACTGGTTTAAATAGATTAAATCGAGCTTGGGTAGATATTCTTTTGGGCTATATCTGAATAAACTTAGCTGAGTTGGTTCTTCAATGGAAATCTGGTGAAGACCTAATGCTAGGCTGATTGAGGGCAATGCATAATTGTTTTGATGAGGAAAATTTGAATTCAAATTGATGCTGTTACTGTATTCAGGTGTCATAGTAACCAAATCAATTAATTTCTTATAGCCTTAGTCATCTCAACTTTAAAATGAGGCAGTTGGATCAGATGGCCTCTTGGTTTTTAAGGCATTCTCAGAGCCTTTTTCAATTTGAGTCAGCACTCATGTTTCATTGTTATAGCCTCTTTTACAATACCTAACAACAAATTCATACCAAAATAAGACATTGGACTATGATTTAGATAAAGGTGTTAATAATATTTCCTGCTGCTTCCTTTGAGGGAACTATGGAACAGAAGTACATTTGTGAAGCATGATTTCTATAGGTCCTGCTCTGGGTTGCATATTTGGAGGGGCATTGCAGAAAACATTACTGTTGCTACTACATTATTTCATTCACATATTTCCAGAAAGAAGCAACAGGATCAACATTTTAAACTTCCCAAAGAAAGGCTTCTATTTAAATGGAATATTAGAGCTCAGCTTACCTTGAATGTGAATGAACAGTTATCCTGCCTTGATGAACAAATGATCATTGTTATTGCAGTTAGAAGGTACCCACTATGTGTGGCGACATTTACTACATTCAATTCTACCACTAAAACCAGGAGATTGTGTTAGAAAGTAGGGATCATTATCAGCAACTTGAGATATCTGTTCAGAGAAAGAGCATGTGTACAACATGTACACAGATGCAGGTCAATTTTACAATCATTTTCAATCATGTCCTAGATAACATATTTGATATTCAATTTTCCACAAAATGCACATTTTTGTTTATAGAGTGAGATGCAGCAGTTTCCATCTTTTTTAATTTTCAGGAAAAGGAAGACATATGAACTGAAACAGAGTGAAAATAAGCAAAATCAGAAAAAAAATAATACAATCATCACAAACATGTAAATAAAGAGAAAAAAAAATCTAAGTTCTGTGTAATTAAAATGAGCAATCTCAACCCCAGAGAAAAATCAAGAAAATGAAGACCTTCCCATTCAGTGGATAGGGACAGGGTAGGAGAGTAGGACTATGGCTGTGGAAAGTTATGTGCTTGTTTGTTTCCTTTTTTTTTTCTCTTTCTTTTTGCTTTTAAGGGATGGCTTGTATCATGACAGAGGGACCTATTCAGAGATGGAGGTTAAAACAAAAGACAGTAACAAAAAATAAATAGTAAAAGAAAATAATTGTATAACTTAGTTAATGCTTCTCTACAAAAACATAGGTTTCAAGCAAATGCAAGAAGTTGGCATGAGATGATGTTTCTTTAATCCTGCTGGAATCTTATATCAGAATTTTCTTCTATAAAAATTCCAGGGGAAATGGTGCATACTTATTAGATGTGTATGGCAAAATTCCTTCATTTACTAAGGCAATCATTTTAAGACATTTTCCCAAAGTGTAGATTGCAAAAGAGAGGGATTTCATGCCAGAGATGAGTAACAAATGAAAGAAACTTCATAGAGAGAGAGAGAGAATGTATTATGTGACTTGGGCTAGGAAAATACTTAGAGGATAGCATTATTTGGTGACTGCCGGGTTTTAGTGTTTAAAGCATTCTTTTGTATTCCTGATGTATTATTAATGCCTTGTAAATAAGGGCCCAAAATGTACCAGTCCACATAAATGTTTTACCAGACTGGCCTGGGGAACTGCATGGATAATAAAAGGAATGAAATCAGCATCCTTCTCGAATCATTAGGCATAAGTTGTTACTCTGTCTGTAGGCAAGTGACTATTTTGAATTAGAATTGTTAAATTATATTTATTTTATTCCTTTGCTCAAATAATCTCATCCTTTCACCATATGACAATTTTGGTTCAACACTAGGTCTCCAGATATTCTATCTTCCCACTGACCTTGAGCTATAATGAACCCCGTTTCCTCCTTTATTAGTCTGTTCCCAATTACCCCCATTGCCAAGAAAATTCACATTACTTTGATTGCCTTCAAGTTCCATGCTTGTTTTCAGTCCACTACAGGTTCCATATGCTAATTTACCTATTCTGAGAATGTCCTTGGGATACTACAATGTCAATGAGCTCAATAAGCTTTTGAAAAGACTATCAGTCTTATCACAGTTCTGTCCAAACACATCTGGTGGTTTATTTTCTAGCACATACTTGGCTCATATTTATTGAAACCACTATTGAGCCCATACTGTCCTTTTAGGCTAAAGTAGCATCAGGGTGAGGAAGGTGTACAAATTCTGACAAGTCTCTGTTGACCTGGCCAATTAAGGTTCAATCAGTATTCTTCACTTAGCACTCATAGTTTTGTATTCAATTCAGTGGAGCACTATTGTCAGCTTATTTTTCAAATGTTAATTCATACTGTAAAAAAAAAAAATCAAACTGTTTAATAGATTGTCGGAACCTCTATTGAAGGACCCTTGGCCCCCAGCTCAATTTCATCCAGTCTGAGACAAATGCTCTCTAAGGTGATATTGTTCTTGTGACAAACAGTGCTAACCAGAGAATAATTAATCGCTTCCCTGACTTCCCACCCAACCCTATTCCCTGTACCCATCTCCAGCTATATTAGGGGCAAAATTTCTCAAAAGTTAGTTAAGACCATCAGGAAAAACAGGATATCAATATTAACTAATAATGCATGCCTTTTCATCATTATTCCTCAAATCACTTGGAAAAATGGAGAAATAAAAGGATAAGTCTTGGTGATTAATAAGTGTTGTGGTCTTTTTAAGCAGTGATATTATCAAACTCCCATCTGTTACTTTGAATTCTAAGAACAAAAGCCAACTTTACAAGAAGGTCAAATAGTTAGTTTTTTCTACATTGTATGATTGAGAAATATCAACCATTATCCTCCTTTTCCTTTCTTTTGCTACTCTCCCCCCTACAAAAATCACTCCACCGGCTGTCATAGTGGCTAAACTCTTCCATTGTATATCACAATTTTGTTCAATTGCCTCCATCCAAAGAAATGGAAGTAAATTTAGTATATCTTGACAAGTTTGCACAGAGGGCACGTGAGTAAAAGGTGTTCATTGCCCATTTCTTTTTAATTCAATAAAGTACAATGGTGATGACTATGCTGGTGTAGCATAGCTGCTTTTAGGCAATGAGTGACTGATAACTGGCAACAGATCAATAATGATTGTTTAGTGTAGTCATAGCAGGTCATAAACTGAAGCAAAGAATAGCTCAAGATTGTAGCATTAGAGATGCCATTCCATGATGGTCACTTGATAGTTAGGAGCCTTGGATTCTAGCCTTATGTCAGTCTGGCATACATGTATTTAATTTAATAAGCATAAGCAGCCCTATCAGCTCATCCAGGCCAAAACATTTATTCCTTTATTCTGGGAAATATTTGACCTGGTCTGATTAGTTCCAGGTAAAATGTGACAAATCTCCTTTTTGCTCTGTACTGTGAGAACTCAATCTACAATTCCATTTTTCATACAAGGAAAATTGAATGCTGGTTATTTCTGTTTTCTTTGAATAATAGATGCTACACATTGACAGCTATGTAAGTGTTTTTCTCATAAATGAAGTGATTTATTTCATTTAAAAAGGTGGGGGGAGAGACTGAGGTAATTCATTAGATAGAGAGCCAGGCCTAGATATGGGAGATCCTGGGTTCAAATCTACCCTCTGACACTTCTTACCTGTGAAACCTTGCTCCCAATTGCGTGGTCCTTAACTACTCTTTTACTTTGGAACTGATACTTGTGATCAATTCTAAGACAAAATGTAAGGGTTTTAAAATGGGGTTTTATGATTAGATCTTCAAGAGAAATGATATTGATACAATTTGGATAAAAATCTGAGGTCCCAGGGCTTTAAACATTAGTTTTAAATATATTGATTTTTCTTTTGGTTCAGAACTTCGGTTTGAGATCTCTCACTCTTCAGTAGAATATATACTTTGAGTAACTGTGTTGTTTTTTTTTCCAGTAATGCTGAGACATCACCATTCTCTTACATGGATCTTTTTCTGACCAAAGACTCATGTTTACATGACCATTAGTAAAGGTTAGATATAGTCTAATTTATAACCATGAAACTAAAGAACTAAAGATTACTGGAATATATCTCTACCAAATTGATTTTCCAATTGCACATTATCATTTGGTAAAAAAACAAAAAACAAAACAAACAAACAAAAAAAATCATTGCTCTGAACACTATTTTTTTTTCTTACTTCCATAGCTAGCATATGCCATCATTGTGAAGTGCCTCTGGCAAAAACAAAACAAAACAAAAGCAATATCACAGGGATATCTCATAGTGATAACCCTTGTTCATGCTAAATTATCTATTGTACCATTTTGCTTACTAAATATCTAGTCTGGTTTTGAATTGAACTAGTTATGTTCTGACTTCTGTAGTTAAAGAATCAGTGTACCTAGATTGGAAAAGCAACAAAAATAGGGGAGGTCTATTGGAAGAAAACCCATGGATCTTCTTTGAGGTCAACAACATTTCAATTAGCTGACCACATGCATGATCTTTAAATTTATTGAGGAATTAAAGTTTTGTGTCCACATAAATTGGATTATGCAATTGTTGAACCACTGTTGGGGGATCTATAAAAAAATAATGGAGAATGGGTGAGAGTCCATAAATCTTATTCTCAAAATTGGTAAAATTTAATTATTCATTTTTATTTTTGATAATATTTTGCTCTCACCAATTACATACCTTTTCTTAATGTTTTGATTCCCAAATTCTTTCCCTCCCCTCATTGCCCCTCTACTTTTTGAGACAGGAATTGACCCGATATAGATTTTACATGTGCAAATATGTAAAATATTTTTATATATTAGTCATTTTTAGAATTAAAAAAAAAAGAGAATGAAAGTGAAACAGTCTTCAGGTCCATCCAGTGGCCTCTCTGAGGATCCAGGGTTGTCTGCCTGGATGATGTCACAGTTGGATAAATGAGATGAGATACATCATGCATTCAGCCCACATACACAGGCATTACACACAGTGCTCTACCATGGTATCATGGTATATTTATTATATAGGATTTTGGTACACACACATAATCAATACTCTAAGTATGTGACATTCGTAAGTTTGATTGGATATTATCAAATCATCTAAACAACACTCTTGTGAAGTTACTACAACAAAAAATTCTGTGATCATTTACTAGGTTTCTACAACACTCCATGATAGATATGATTAATGTGAATACAGCCATTTGTAGGTTAGTACCCCTTGACCTGCTGAGAGTATCATTGTGCTATTGGTCAGCATTCACTATCCATTATAATTGCCTGGGAGATGAACAACAAACCATATTTGTATCTCAGTGTGAGGACTTTAGGCAGATCAATTTTGGGGTTTTCCTCAATTTACAAGTTATGTTTTTTCTTGTGTTACTTTGAGATGCCTAGCGATGCACCTTGGCTCTTGTTCCAACAAATTCATTCAAGTGTGGCAACTAAAGGACAAGATTCATTAAGTTGTAGGACTTTGGAGCATATCTGGTGCTTAAGAAAGGAAGGGTCAGGGGTGGGTAGTCTTTGGGCTTTAATTCTGTAACTGCAATCTTTTGCGTGAATAACCTAGGGGGCTTAAAGTAGGGTATATATTTATTGATCCTATAAGTATTTGCTCTCATGTTATTTCTCCTGTATTGGGGAGAGAATAATAATCCTAATAAATCCACTAGTGGGGAAAATTTGGGGAAAGAATTCACAAAGTGGGATCAGCAGGGGGCCCTCATTCTGGGGTCTGCTTTGCTGACTTTCCTTCCTCAGACCATGACCTTGTCAAATGGTCTGATGGCCTCTGGCAACATAGTATGTTTTTGTCTGCATTTAGAATCCATTAGTTTTTTCTGGAGTTAGATAGCATTTTTCATCATGAATCTTTCAGATTTTCTTAGATCACTGCTTTGCTAAGAATAATTAAGGCTATTAACATTTGTTTATCAGATACTATTGTTGTTATTATGTACAATATACTTCTGATTCTGCTCACTTCATTTTGTATCAGTTTATGTATGTCTTCCCAGGTTTTTCTGAAATCAACTTAGATGTCATCTCTTCTAGCACAATAACATTTTATTACAGTCATATATCACAACTGGTTCAGCCATTTCCTAATTGATTTCCTAATTGCCTTAGTTTCCAATGCTTTGTCATCACAAAAAAAGAACTGTTATGACTATTTTTTTTAGAAATACATTTTTTCTCTCCATTTTTTAATCTCTTTGAGATACAGACTTGGTAGTAGTATTGTTAGATCAAAGGGTATATGTGCAGAGTTTTAGAGAACTCTGGACATACTATCAAATTGATCTCTAGAATGGTTAGATGAGTTCACAACTCCAACAACTGTGTATTAGTGTTCTATTTCCCCCACTTCCTCTCCAAAATATATATAATATTAGTCAATTGGCTAGTTATGAGGTGGTTCCTCAGAAAACATTAATTTTTCAAATCCTAGGATTTTGAACAATTTTCTAAAGGCAATATATTGTAGTCTCTTCTCCAGTTTTGGTCCAACTTACCGGTCATTTTCAGTCTCTTCAAAATCTATCTCTGGTTCTCTGTATTTCTCTTTCAGTTTCTGCCTCTATCTGCCTCTGTCTCTGTTTCGGTCTATGTTCCTTTCTGTGTCTCTTTCCCTATTTCCTTCATCTCTCATTCTTTTCCTTACTCTATTCTTGCCATTGAAAGATGAGATTTATGGCAATCCAACTGCATTTCACAATCTGTATTAGAGACATTGTTAATCTACTTTCCTCCCCTCCAAGTCCTTGAGACAAAGACCCAATGTTTAAATTCCAACATACTGTCACTTTTGTTGGCTGCAAAATGTGGGACATCATTGGCTCTCAAGCATTGAAAATGAATACTACCCCAAAGATAATAAAAAGATACGTGATATATGGGAGTAGACTATAATATATTACAAACTGATGAAAATGATTAAGAAAAAGTAGAACAAATAATCTCATTAACAAAATGTATAAACATAGAAGGGCTGATTTGGGGGGCTAGTTTCTTATGGGGAACTAATAAAGGGGACATGGAAGAGAGTGCTACAAGATGGGCAGTTATATCTGGGTTGTGATTCATACTAGTAACAGGCAATACTAATCTCAAAAAGTTGGTGAAAATCAATAATGTAAGATTAAAGGAATGGTCTAGGGACATTTAAAAAAGGAAATCAAGAACAATAAAATTCAATATGACTTCATCAAAATAGGTAATTTCATATTAATTTAATTTCTCTTTCTGTAGAATTATTAGAGTGGTAGTTCAGGGAAATTTCATTCATATCATATAGCTGAATTTCTCCAACCATTCAGAAAAGTATAACATGTTGGCTTTCAGAAAAAGTTAATTATGAATATGATGGTTTTATAGCTATGTGTTTGGGGAATTCACTGATTGACTAGTGCCAAGTAGACGACACTAATTGTTGATAGCAAATTGGGGATGGCTCTTAGTGGAGTGTACCACATATCTATTTTTAATACTATGCTGTTTGAATTTTATATCACTCTTATATGAAGGCATATCAGATTTTTTCATATATATATATATATACATATATATGTGGTATTTGGGTTTAAGTAGCATAATTAATATATTAGATGACAGAAACAGGATATAAAAACATCTTGACTATATGCATGAATCAAGTATAATAATATAGTTACATAATATAAATATATAATATAAAATATAATAATAATAGTTAGGATGTATATAATGCTCTAAGGTTTGCAAAACATTTAATATATATTATCTCAGATGATCCTTATAACTACCTCATTAGTTAATGCTATTTCATTAATTTTACCACTGAGGAGATTGAGATTGAAAAGTTGAAGTGACTTGCCCAGGGTAACACAGATAATAAGTAACTAAAAGAGAATTTAGTAACAAACACAAGGAGACCAGTAGATAATTAAGGTGAATTTTGGAAGAATACAAGTTTCTGGAGGGACAGGACTCTTTGTCTATATCTTTCTCTTTCTCCTTCTTTCTCCCATGTCTTCATCTCTTTAACTCTATCCCTTCCTTGAATTTGAATATCCATTGTCTAGCCTAGTTTCTCCCTTAGTACAGGGGCTTAATGAATGTGTTCACTGATCAATAAAAAAAATATGCATTTGCTTTTAGGGAGGCAGAATCAAGATGGCAGCATAGAGGCAGTGAAAGTTTAGACCTTTCAAAACCCTTCTTTACCAGTTACAAACTAAAGGCTCCTAGGTGACTGAAAATCCAGCCTAACAACAAGGCAGAGCCAAGGAACCCTACTGCTGGACTCAATTTAAAAGGTATACCCCCAAAAAAAATCCAGAATTTGAAAACACTCAGGTTTAAGGAGAAGGGAGAAGGAAAGTCCCAGGAACCTTCCCTCCTACCTAGAGCGCTAAGCCTCCAGCGGCAGCTCGAACCTCTGGGTGAGTAAAGGCACTGGTCTGGAGGAAGTACCTTGTAGGCAAAGCTGTGCCAGGCTCAAAGCATCAGACAAAGGCGGTGGGGAAGGAATTAAAGAAGGAGCACAGAGTAGGCATCCTAGTTGCAGCAGCTGAGATCCTTCATATTGCTCCCCACTTCCAGGAGGTTTTTGCCTCAAAGCACATCCAGGCCAAGGGATCTGGACTTAATCCCATCAACAGTCATCAGGGGGCAGGGAAGCTAAAGCTTCAAAATCCATTCCCCCACAGATTGGTGGACTTTAATCCAATAAAAACTCCAGAGGGCAGGGAAGCAAAAATTCCAATACCCCTCCCCAACAGCCTGCTCTGAGGCTTGCTGACAAAACTCCAAGAGGGAAGACTGACAGAAAATCCCAAAACTAAAAAAAAAAATGTGAGGAGCAAGAGCACAGACAACTGCAGGGAGTAAAGAAGGGGCAAATATGAACAAACAACATTAAAAAAAAACTAAAACTTACAGTTTCTATCCTGGCAATGAAAAAAAGAGCAAATGAAACAGAGGAGGAGAGAATACGAAGCAAAAAAACCCAGAAAATTAGACACAGGCTTTGGAAGAACTCAAAATACAATTCAAAACACAATTAAGAGAGGGTGAAGATAATTGGGTAAAGAACTTAAATACTAAGATAAGTCATCTGGAAACAGAGGCACTTGAACTAAAAAGAGAATATAGTGTCTTGAAAGCCAAAATCAACCAGCATGAAAATGAGGCAAAGAATATGAAAGATGAGGTAAAGAGGATGAAAGATGACCTCCAAAGAAAATCAGACCAGAAGGAGAAAGATGACCAAAAAGCTAGGGAATAAATCAAGTCATTAAGAATCAAAATACAATTAGAATCAAGTGACTTCACAGTGCAGCAGGACACTATAAAACATAACCAAAATAATGAAAAAATTGAGGAAAATATAAAGCATCTGATTCACAAAATGGGAGATTTAGAAAATCATTCCAGGAGAGACAACTTAAGAATCATTGGTCTACCAGAAGACCATGACAAAAGGAAAGCCTAGACATCATACTACAGGACATTATCCAAGAAAACTACCCTGATATTCTAGAACAAGAGGGGAAAGTGGATATTGATAGAATCCACAGGTCACCTCCTATACTTAATCACCAACTGACAACACCCAGGAAAGTTATAGCCAAATTCAAGAGCTATCAGACCAAGGAAAAAATATTACAAACTGCATTTAGATACAATGAAACCACAGTGAGGATAACATAGGATCTGACTGCTTCTACACTGAAGGACCGAAAGGCATGGAATATGATATTCTGGAAAGCAAGGGAACTAGGTCTACAACAAAGAATCAACTACCCAGCCAAACTGACTCTATTCTTACAGGGCAAGGTATGACTATTCAACAAAATAGAAGAATTCCAAGAATTTGTAAAGAAAAGACCAAACCTGAACAGAAAATATGATGCCAAAGCAGAGAATTCAAGAGAATCATCAAAAGGTACTTAAAAAAGAAGGGAAAAAAACAAAACAAAATGAAACAAAAAAAACCTTCTTTTAAAAAAGACCTAATAATTAAAATCATATGAATCCCTATAAGAAAAGAGGTCATTGGTGACTCTTAAAAATGTTATTATCACCTGGGAATCTAGAAGAATTACACTTAGAAGGAACAGTGACAAACTAGTCTAGTCTAGTAGTTGTCTCTCAGTAACCAAGGATGACTATTGTCTTTGTGTGTTTTTGTGTACAAAGACACTTGTGCATGAAGATTTAAGTGGAAAAGTCGATGCACAGAGACAGTCCCACTCTCTCGGCTTTGGAAGCTTGGGTCCAGTGGCACGAAAAGTCCTTATATCTGGAGACTTCCTCAGCTGCATTGGATGGCCGTGTTGTCTTTTGTGCTCCAATACGCCCTAAGCACTCCACGGTGCCTTGCTGCATCGCCATCTCAGCCTTTGAACCTTCTTATTGGTTTCTTCCATCTGTTCAGCCGAAGCAGTCTTCACATGCTGGGTGAGCAAAGCCCTAGTTCACCAGGGGTCCACAACGATCCGATGACTACCCTCACAAGGTTTAGCCAGCCTGTCGAAGCTGTTGCCCGGGGTGTGGCTGCTGCCGAATGCTAACAGCTACTAGGAGCCACAAGTGAGAGCTGGGTGTCAGGTGGGGGTCAGAGGCTGGAGAGCTGCCCTAGAAGGGCACAACAAGCCCTCCATACCAGAGATATTACCCCTCCCTGAACAGATGAAATGACAAGACAAAAATATGTATATAGATATATTTATGCATCGATACATATATATGTGTCTGTATGTATATATATATATATTTTATATATACACATATATATACAACAAGAGCTAAAAATAGAGGTTAGTACTAAAACAAATAGAAAAAGAAAATGAAGGGGATGAATTTATATGTAACAAAGAAGCATGTAGCGGGATGGGGGAGAACATCAATACACTGGAAGGGTAAAGTGGTTGGAGATAGGAAATACTCAACACTTATGTGCATTGAAATTGACACAAAAAGGGAAGAGCAATCCAATCCATTAAGGCTGAGAATTGATTTTTTCCCTATAGGGAAGTAGAAGGGTAACAAATGCACTGGTGGGGAGGGAAGCAGTAAAAGGGAAGGAGAGTGTAAAAGGGGTAGTTTAAAAGGTCTGTAAAGAAAATAAGGGAGAAATAAGAAGGGAGGGGGGTAGAAAGGGAAGTAAAATAAGGGTGGGAATTAGGGGAACTGATTATAAAACAAAACATTGATGTAGAAGAAAATAGTGAAAAAAGAAAAGGCAGGACTAGGAGTGGAAATCAAAATGCTGGGAAATACACAGCTGGTAATCATAATTCTGAATGTATATGGAATGAATACACCCATAAAAAGCAAGCAAATAACAGAGTGGATTACCATATGCTGTCTATAAGAAACACACATGAGGAAGGTAGATATGCATAGGGTTAAAGTAAGAGAATGGAGCCAAATCTATTGGACATCAACTGATAAAAAGAAGGCAGAAGTCACAATCATAATATCTGACAAAGCCAAAGTAAAAATAGATCTAGTTAAAAGAGAGAGTGAAGGTAATTACATCCTGATAAAAGGCAGTATAGACAATGAGAAAATATCAGTACTCAACATGCATGCATCAAATGGCATAGAATCGAAATTACTAAAATAGTAATTAGTGGAGATCAAGGATGAAATAGATAGAAAAACTATACTAGTGGGAGACCTGAAACATTCCTCTACCTGAACTAGATAAAACAAACCAAAATATAAATAAGAAAGAGGTAAGAGAAATGAATGAAATCTTAGAAAAATTAGAGTTAGTAGATATGTGGAGAAAAATAAATAGGGACAAAATGGAATACCCCTTTTCAGCAGCACATGGTATATTCACAAAAATTGACCAAATATTAGGGCATAAAAACATTGCAAAAAAGTGCAAAAGAGAAGAAATAATAAATGCAATCTTCTCAGAACACAATTTAATGAAAATAATAATTAGTAAGAGTACATGGAGGGGCAAATCAAAAATTAACTTGAAATTAAGCAATATGAATCTCCAAAATTGATTAGTCAAAAAAGAAATCATAGAAACAATAATTTCATTGAAGAAAATGGCAAAACCTATGGGATGCAGTCAAAGCAGTACTCAGGGAGAAATTTATATCCTTAGGTTCATATATTATCAAATTAAGAAGGGCAGAGGTCAATGAATTGGGTATGGAAACTAAGAAACTAGAAAGTGAACAAATTAAAAATCCTCAGATGAAGACTAAATTAGAGATCCTAAAAATGAAATGAGAGATTAATAAAATTGAAAGTCAGAGAACTATTGATTTAATAAATAAGACTACAAGCTGGTACTTTGAAAAAACAAATAAAATAGACAAAGTATTGGTCAATCTAATTTAAAAAAATGAAAGAAGAAAACCAAATTGACAGTATCCAAGTTGAAAAGGGAGACCTCACCTCTAATGAGGAGGAAATTAAGGCAATCATTAAAAACGATTATGCCCAATTATATAGCAACAATTATAGCAATCTAGGTGATATGGATGAATATTTACAAAAACTTAAATTGCCTACACTAACAGAGGAAGAAATAGATTACCTAAACAACCCCATATCAGAAAAAGAAATTGAACAAGTCATCAAAGAACTCCCTCAGAAAGAATCCCCAGGTCCAGATGGATTCACAAATGAATTCTATCAAACATTCAAAGAAGAACTAATCCCAATATTATAGAAACTATTTGACAGAATGAGCAAAGAAGGAGTTCTACCAAATTCCTTTTAAGACACAAATATGGTACTGATTCCAAAGCCAGGCAGGTCAAAAATGGAGAAAGAAAACTATAGACCAATCTCCTTAATGAATATAGATGCAAAAATCTTAAATAGGATACTAGCAAAAAGACTCCAGCAAATGATCATGAAGGTTATTCACTACGACCAGGTAGGATTCATACCAGGAATGCAAGGATGATTCAATATTAGTAAAACCATCCAAATAATTGACCATATTAACAAACAAACTGACAAAAATCACATGCTTATCTCAACTGATGCAGAAAAAGCCTTTGACAAAATACAACAACCATTCCTTTTGAAAAAACTAGAAAGCATAGGAATAGAAAGGCCTTTCCTAAAAAATAATAAACAGAATTTATCTAAAACCATCAGCAAACATCATCTACAATGGGAAGAAACTAGAAGACTTCCCATTAAGATCAGGAGTAAATTAAGAATGCCCATTATCACCTCTATTATTTAACATTTGTCTAGCAACACTAGCTGTAGCTATAAGAGAATAAAAAGAAATTGAAGGCATTAAAATAGGCAATGAAGAGACAAGCTATCACTCTTTGTGGATGATATTATGTTCTACTTAATGAGGCCTAGAGAATCAACGAAAAAGCTAGTGGAAATAATCAACAAATTTAGCAAAGTTGCAGGTTACAAAATAAACCCACTTAAGTCATCAGCATTTCTATATATCTCCTACACATCTCAGCAGTAAGAATTAGAAAGATGAATTTCATTTAAAATCACCCTAGACAATATAAAATACTTAGGAATATATCTGCCAAGAAAAACCCAGGGACTATATGAACACAACTACAAAACACTCTGAACACAGTTAAAATTAGATCTAAACAATTGGAAAAACATTAGTTGCTCATGGGTAGGATCAGATAACATAATAATAATGACCATCATACCCAAAATTATCTATCTATTTAGTGCCAAACCAATTGAACTTCCAAGAAACTTGTTTTACTGAATTAGAAAAAATCAAAGCAAAGTTCATTTAGAAAAATAAAAGATCAAGGATATCCAGGGAAATCATGAAAGCAATGCAAAGGAAGGAAGGTTTGAAGTCCCAGATCTCAAACTATACTACAAAGCAGTGGTCATCAAAACAATTTGGTAATGGTTAAGAGACAGAGATGAAGACCAATGGAACAGACTTGGGTTAAGTGACCTCAGCAAGACAATCTATGATAAGCCCAATGATCCCAGTTTTTGGTATCAAAATCCACTATTTCATAAAATCTTCTGGGAAAATTGGAAAACAGTATGGAAGAGATTGGTTTTAGATCAACATCTCACATCGTACACCAAGATAAACTCAGAATAGGTGAATGACCTGAATATAAAGAAGGAAACAAGTAAATTAGGTGAACACAGAATAGTATACATGTCAGATCTTTGGGAAAGAAAAGATTTTAAAGACAAGGAAGAGCTAGAAAAAAATCACAAAATGCAAAATCAATAATTTTGATTACATCAAATTAAAAAGGTTTTATACAAACAAAACCAATGCAAACAAAATTAGAAGGAAAGCAACCATTTGGGAAACAATCTTCTTTACAAAAACCTCTGGCAAAGGCCTAATTACTCAAATTTATGAAGAGGTAATCCAATTGTACAAAAAAATCAAGCCATTGTCCAATTTATAAATGGGCAACAGACATTAACAAGTAATTTTCAGTTAAAGAAATCAAAACTATTAATAAGCACATGAAAAAGTGTTCTAAACCTCTGATAATCAGAGAAATGCAAATCAAAACAACTCTGAGGTATCACCTCACACCTAGAAGATTGGCTAACATGACAGCAGAGAAAAGTAATGAATGCTGGAGGGGATGTGGCAAAGTCAGTACACCAATGCATTGCTGGTGGAGTTATGAATTAATCCAAACATTCTGGGGGACAATTTGGTACTATGTCCAAAGGGCGCTAAAAGACTTCCTATCCTTTGTTCCAGCCATAGCATTGCTGGGTTTGTACTCCAAAGAGATAATAAAGAAAAAGACCTGTACAAGAATATTCATAGCTGCACTCTTTGTGGTGGCAAAAAATTGAAAAATGAGGGAATGCCCTTCAATTGGGGAATGACTGGACAAATTGTGGCATATATTGGTGATGGAATACTATTGTGCTAAAAGGAATAATAAAGTGGAGGAATTCCATGGGAACTGGAACAACCTCCAATAATTTATGCAGAGCAAAAGGAGCAGAACCAGGGGAACAATGTACACAGATACACTGTGGTGATATTGAATGTAATGGACTTCTCCATTAGTGGCAATGCAGTGATCTGAACAACTTGGAGAGATCAACGAGATAAACCACTATCCACATTCAGAGGAAAAACTGAGGGAGTAGAAACACAGCAGAAAAACAACTGCTTGAATACATGGGTCTAGGGGATACGATTGGGGATGTAGACTCTAAATGAACATCGTAATGCAAACACCAACAACATGGAAATAGGTTTTGATCAAGGACACATGTAATACCCAATGAAATTGGGTGCAACGGCTGTGAAAAGGGTAGGGGTAGGAGAGGTAGGGAAATATAATTCTTGTAACCAAGGAATAATGTTCTAAATTGACTAAATAAATTAACTTAAAATTTAAATAAATGAATAAATAAATAATATGCAGTTAAAAAGATTTTAAGCTCATTATGACTGAGTATTGTGATAATAAAGGCAAAAGAAATAATTTTATGTTAGCCTCCACTAAAAAATATATATATTGCCCAGTCTGAGAATTGTAAAAGTCTTATTGTTTCTACACTATTATGTTCACATCACGTCTCAGAATCATGTTCAGTCTTAGATATGACATTGCAACATTGACAAGGTAGAATGAACCTGGATAGATTGAAACAAAGGTGTTTTCCATGGCGAATTAAATCTTTATAAAAACCAATTCAAATTGTTCTGATCCAACAAATATTTATTAAGCAAGCACTGAGAACCAAGAATGGTTTTTAGAGAGATAAAAAAGGAAATATTTCCAACTTTCTAGGAGTTTTAATTCTAATAGACTCTAAAAGGTATCTTCAAATTTTAATTAAATTAATGAATTTATTAGATCTATATAATGTATATAAGATTAATTAAGTTAAAATCTAATATTTAATCATAACAATATAGATATTTACATAGATTTTTAATGCTTGGAAAAATCTTATATATTATCTCATTCTGTACTTTAAAAATTTGCAAAGTGGGTACTTTATATTTTATTATCTTCATTTAGTGATGAAGAAGCTGAGATTTTAAAATTTACATGACTTTCCCCCAAGGTCCTACAGTTAGTTAAATATAAGATGTGGAGTTTTAAACTCTTTTTTTTTCCTCACTCCAAATATAGTACTCTACCTATTTTGCTATAATTTGAAATTATTCTAGGGAATTGTATATACATTTAACTTTCTTGTCCCTAAAGAAAAGAACTAGGAAAAATGGGTAGTATGTTCTACTTCAACATAAGGAAAAATTGCATAATAATTAGAGCTTTTCAAAATTGAAATGGGTTTTGTTGAGAATATCTCTTTAATTGGAAGTGTTGATTCAGGGCCTGAATGATAAGTTCATTAGTTATGTTGCAGAGAGGGCAGCTAGGACACATAGGGGAGTGAATGCTGGTACTAATGCCAGGAAATTCATCTTTCTGTGTTAAAATCTGGTCTCAGATATTTACTAGCTGTGTGACCCTGGATAGGTCATTTTACCCTATTTGTCCCTAGTTCCTCATTTGTAAAATGAGTTAGAGAAGGAAATGGCAAATCATTCCATTATCTTTGCCAGGAAAACCCAAATGGGGTCAGAAGGAGTGACACAGAACTTAAATGACTGAACAACAACAACAAAAGAGAATATTTCTTTTCAGATTATAGGCTGAATCTCTAAGTCCTTTCCCACCTATGACATTCTATAATTTTATAATGAGCAGAAGAATATACAAAGTATATGGGCAATACAAACTCCATGTCCTCATTTCACCCCTGCTGCCCAGTTAAGGTAGGAAATCCAATAGGAAGCATGAGATAAGGAAACATACTTCACCTCTACAAAAATTCAAGCAAACTGGGTTTTTCTACAAATACCAATGAAGTGAAGGAATACTGCTTAGCCTAAGCATTTAAGGAAAGTAATCTAGACATTCTACTTGCTCTACTTTTCTCTGCCCCTCGACCCCAACACCCAACTACTTCCCTGTCTTAGACTGATGTGTCTCATCACAAAATCTGGACATGTGAACATTAATGGCTACATTAAGAAAAGGAGAGTATACAATTTAAAAGGGAAGGAAAATTTTTTCTTTTTTAAAATCAGGGATCACTTATTGGCACTGGAGGGTACTAAGCCTCCAATCAATGGACCATAACATCCAGAAGAATCCTAGAACAGAAATATCCATACTGTAAGGCAAATGCTGTTAGCCCCATTTTAAGTTGAGGATGCTAAGGCAAATAAAAGTTAAATGATTTGCTTAGGGTCATGTAACTACTGTCTGAGCATGATTTTAACTTAGCTTCCTGATAACAAGCTGGATGTTGTATCCATTTTGTCACCTAGACAATCATTTCCATTCTTTTGATGACTACCTCCCAAACTCTTTGGCCTTCAAGATAACTCCATACTTCCTTTGTGATGAGGGTGGTGGACAACAGAGAATTAGCTAAGATTGAACAGCTCACAAAATTCTTCTATGATAGATTTACTAGAGCTATTTGTATTTATGTGTTTTAGATATGAACAAGCAGATCAAATAGTCTTGAGAGCCTGAAAAACTGATGGCCAATAAAATCATATTTTGTGGGTACTTGATAAAGTTTTATGTGTGTGAGTATTTTTCTCCATAGAAAACAGATGTTACTGAGATGTTTTCATTTGGAGTACCTTTCTGATATCCAGCTGTAGGAAATAAGGCATTTCATTTCTCTCTTTTTTTTTTAACTTTCTATGTGATTATATGAGGGTTGAAATGCAGTTAAACAAACAGAATTCCTTAGGAAAGGAGAGGTTAAGTATAGGAAGATGGTGAAGTAGAATAACCATTTGACCAACTCAACATGATGGCTCTAAATTTGAGTGTTCTTTAAGTTCAATTAAACTTACACTATATTTTCTGATTTACATTTGTTCTATATATCTATCAATTTCTTTTGTCCTTGTGTCATTCTCTTCTCAACTCATTTCTTGTTAGTATCTTTTGTTCTTACAGTTGACTTTCACATATATTATGATTATTGTCTTCTTCTTCTAGTGTTTGCTAACCCCTCTTGACTGCTTATTCTTTCTCACCAAATGAAAGCAAGTCAAGGGTACTGTGAGTTGAGGGGAGGAGGGAAGGAAGGTGATCACTTCTAGTTTAAATCTTGGAAACAATTCTTGATTAGCAGGTGGAAATCCTGGGGTTGAGAGGGAAATGAGTAGAGGATTACTATGCAAATTAAGATCTGTGCATGCTTGGTACACTTAATGAAAGGGGGTATTGATTTAATTTGGATAATAAATTTGGGATAAGTAGCATTCTCAATTAAAATAGTGTAGCTCAGGGGAGAGACACATTTTAAACAGTAAAATTTGCAAAGGCTGAAGGCTTTCTGGGGCTGAAGTGTCTCTCTACAAACCCCAGAGTTAATTCTCTTTGTCAAATTACATCTCAGGTATGACAATAATTTGAATTTGTGATGTGCATGTGATCTAGTCCAAATGTTTCTCTTTCTTTTTGGATGCATAATCAGAAGACATTCAGCAGGAAATTAATGCACAACATTCATAAAATATTATGGGTATAAAGGACTTTAGAAGTAATTTCCACCAATTATAGAAATTATTTTCTAGAACACTATCTGAAGTACTTTGTAACCCACAATATTTGTTTAAGTAATAAAGGAATATCCCTGACAGACTTAAACAGCATTGACATGGACTAGGAATCAGAAACAGATTTCTCTCCAACTTACTTATCACATGATCATGGAAGAGTTTCAGCATCTCTAATCTTCTATTTCCTCATGTGTGAAAGGAAGGTATTACTTTACCTGGCTCCCAAAGTTGTTTTGAAGATTAGTAACATGAAAATGCTTCAAAAACTATTAAACACTCTTCAAATAAGGGTTTTGGTTCAGAGGATCTGTTGTTTTCTGTTTTAATGAAACTGACTCTACTTCTTTCCTCCCTACTCATTTCCCCTACTCATTCACTCTGTACTCATTAACTTTTGAAGTCTGACTTTCATTCTCATGGATCATTTGAAATTAATACCAAGTTATAGAACCTCTTCTTAATACTTGTCTTCCTTACCTAAACATTTAAAACTATAGGTTATTCCCTCATCGAAACTCTTTCTTTTCTTGGTTTTCTTCACAAAATACTCATACATTCTCCTTCAATTTTTATACCAGTTTTTTTTTCAACTGGCCTTTCTTAGTTTCCTTGTCTTATAAAATAACATTAGCAGATGGGGAGTAATAAGGGTCTAGGAGCAGGGAGAATAGAGAGGAAAGGACTAATGAGATATTTTGGAGGTAGAACTTTGAAGTAATGAATTGAGGAGGAATAGTTGACAAGACCTATCAAATGGATAAAAGTGTAACAGGAAAGATAATGGTATTTGACAGAATTTTGTAATAAATTTGATAACTGGAAAGAGAAGAGTAAAAAATAACATGTTTTCTAATGTTTGAGACTAAGTGAAGCATGAGGCCATTCATTATTATAGAGGTATTGAATTTGATATACAGTCAGGGAAAATCATCCTGAAAATTGGAAAAATAGGTTTGGAAAACAAAAGAAGATAAAAATTGCAGAAAATTTGGGGAATAATATGGACATAGATGACATTTGAATATATTGGCATGAATTAAATTACCAAAGGAAAGCTAGGGCATAAAAGGTAGAACCTTGGAAACCACAATTTAAGGAATGTAGAAGAGAAAGAAGAATCAATAAAAGAGACAAAGTGGTTTAGTTAGAATGTTAGGAGGATTTGGTGTTGCTGTAGGCAAAGAAGAGAATATTCAATAAAAGGATGCAGTCAACAAATAGCATGCAAAAAAGTAAAAGGATTTTTTTTAATTACTAGGAGATCATAGACAACTGAGACAGTATTTTCAGTAGATTTGTAGAGCTAATAGTCTGATTTCAGAGTCTGAATAGGGAACATATTTTGACAAAATGGGAGCACTGCATTGCAGAATTGTTTTGTTTTTTAAGACAATAGTCAATAAATGAACTTCCTCCAGTAAAATGAATTACTTGAGTAGTCATTTCTAATTAAGATCCGCATTCATCATTCTAAAGAGACAAGATTTAGAAGAAAAAAGAAAATAAAAAGAAGGAAAAAATAAAGATGCCTATGCTTTTTACATTCTTTAATACACATGTTTTATTTCTCTATTTCCCCAAGAAAATATCCCCCCATTAAGGTATTATGAGTACAAAATTATTAATGAAAAACGGCTGACAAATTATGTGCCATGCATTTTACCAATGGCTAACAAAATTTACAATATAATAATTAACTTAAATTTTACTACAATAATAATAAAATATAAACAGAAATAATTATATAAAATAATTTGGAGCAAATAAATCAGAACTTCCATCCACTGACCAAATATGCATAACTACTATACATATGCAAGTGGACGTAACACATATCAGAACAAAATATATTGATTAAATTAAAATAAAAAAAATTGAAGTGAAGACAAAGTAGGTCGCCTAATAAATAATTTGAAATAATATTCCAAATCAATCTGTTAATAGCAGTCTATGACATTTATCCCATACTTCATTTCCTTATAATAGCCCTTTAATTTATTAATCATAATTTTTTTGAATCAGAAAAGATCTTATAGATAATATTTCTATACTTGATCCAGCCCACTCTTCAGATTTCTCTGCATAAACTCAAATATTTGAAAATACATATAATTTTTATTCCTTTTAGCCTGTAATTAACTACTCAATTTCTTTTTCTTGTTTTATTGTATAAGTAACAATTAAAGAGCTATATAGAATAATAGTGGTCATCATGGACCTCCTTCTAATTCTGGTATAAGAACCAGAATGGTCACAAGGAGAGCAGTGACCACACCTTTTCCTATTAAATCATTAAAAACTTCCAGATCCTCAGAATAGCTATGAAAAAAACAGCTGTGCAAAAAAAAAAAAAAATCCTAAAGTTTAGCATAGTATCTCTCCTCTCCTTTCATCCCAATTTGAATAGAGTGCAACTTTAATCTAAAGCTCAGAGTCAAGAAACAGATGAGAAAAATGAGCAACCCCCCCAAAAAAAAACAAACAAAAAACAAACAAACAAACAAACAACTGACCATTAAAAGTTACTTGGTGACTGAACTAGCTAAATTACACCACCTTCCCCCCCGGATTCAGATTCTCCCAAGAAAAAAATAGAAACTGGAATATGGATCATCACAACATTTTACTAGTCTTATAGGAGAAATTCTTGGGATGGGAACGGCTTGGTAGTGTGGTGGGGTACATATACATCTACACTAGCAGTAATCAAGCAAAGATGATGTTTGCATAGGAGAAGAGAGTGCTCATATTTATCAAATCATACGGAACCCTCTTCCCAATTGGGTCATCTCTGGTTTGAAAGTAGTGCTATGCTGTTAAAATCCAGGCATTTTATTCTTTTATTTGGATTTAAGAAAAGGGTGGTCTCAGAGCTCTGACATTTAATAATATTTGCAACCTATGGGCAGACAATTCAAATGATGTTGGTATTCCTGGCAGTAGTTCCATTTCAGTGGAGATGAGGGCCAAGGCCAGTAAGCTCAGATTTACTGGGAGGTCAATGACAGTGAAGATCAAGACACAAAGTCAGAAGACAATGATATCAAACCATCTAGAAACAAAGCCTCAAAGAAAAATGTAAATTAGATACAAGCCCAAAAGAGTTCCTGGAAGATCTAAAAAACAAAACAAAATAAAACAAAAACAGAATGATAGAGAAAAAATCAGAAAGGAAAAGATATACTTATATTTAGAGAACTTGAGAGAAACAACTAAAATAGTTTAAAATATTTATACTTTTAGCAAAATATCAAGATATTAACTATCCACATAAATCACCAGCATTTCTTCGTACTACCAGCAAAACCCAGGAGCAAAAGAAAGAGAAATCCAAATCCAAATAATTACAGATTATATAGAATACTTAAGAATCTACCTGCCAAGAGAAACTCAGGAATTATATGAACACAATTGCAAAATACTTTATGCAAAATAAGACAGATCTAACCAACTAAAGAAATATTAATTAATGTCTAATCCAACATAATAAAAACAATTATGCTTAAGTTGATTTACTTATTCAATGCTTTGCCAATTAAAGTATCAAATAATTAATTTTTAGAGTTAGAAAAAATAATAAAATCCATCTGAAAGGACAAAAGGTAAAGAATATCAAGGGATTCAAGGCAAAAAAAGGGAGATAGAATGGTGGATTGATGGAGCAGTTTAGGGATACCATATGTAACAATTCATGATCATAGTAAACTAATGTTTTATAAATGCAAAGATCTAAACTTCTAGGGTAAAACTTACCATTTGACTTGGAAAAATGGAAAGCAGTTTCATGGAAATTATATATAAGAACAATTTTAACATCATCTATCAAGAGAAGGTCAAAATGAATAAATTACTTAGACAGAAAGCATGATATCATAAGTAATTTAATGGAGCATGAACTAAAGTCATCAGAGGTATGGAGAGTGAAAGAGTTTATGACCAAATGCGAGATAGAGAACATCATAGGGTGTGAAATATATAATATGCATTATATGAAATTAAAAAAAAACAAACTAAAAATTTTGAATAAATAAAACTAATGCGGATATATTTATAAACACTTACCTTCCATCTTAGAATCAAAATTGTGTATTGGTTCCAAAGCAGAAGAGCAGTAAAGGTTAGGCAATGGGGGTTAAATGACTTTCCCAGGGTCACATAGCTAGGAAATGTCTGAGGCCACATTTAAACATAGGACCTCCCGTCTCTATACCTGGCTCTCAATTTACTGAGCTACTCAGATGGCCTCCATGCAGAAAAATTAAAAGGAAAACAGGGGACTGGGGGAAAATATTTACAACCAGTTTCTCTGATGAAGGCCTCATTTTCCAAATATAAACAAATCAACTAAATACATAAAAATAAGTACCATTTTCCAATTCACAAATGGTCAAAGGATATTAAAAGGCAGATTTCAAAAGAAGATATCAAGGCTATGAATAGTTATATTAAAATGTTATAAATCTTTATTGATTAAAGAAATGAAAATTAAAACAACTCTGAGAATCCACCCACACATAACAGTTTGAATTACATAACAGAAAAGGAAAATTACAAATGCCAATGGTGATATAGAAAAAATAGGACATGAATGCATTCTTAATGGAATTGTATTTTTCCTATTATTGAACCTGTTCACATGTCTGTCATAAATACAACTTGATAGAAATATACAGTCTTTGTAATATTGTCTTTTTATTAATATTTTAAATCCAATATTATAAAGATTTGTTTTAATTACATGAAGTTGTTATTCTACTTTCTCTTTTATTGTTGAAAGTGTTCAAAAACAAAAAAATAATTCCCAAAGAAAAAGCTACATCATTTTTTCTCATGTTTTCTCATTCTTGTTGTTATATTTAGTGAAATAATGGATTATTTATATTATCCTTCTAGACTCATTCCTTTTTAAAAATTTATTCTTTTGTTTTTCTAGATTTCATATTGGTAAAACTTTAAATAATCTTTTTTTGACATTTTACAATTTATGTTCTTTCCCTCCCTTCAACTCCTCTCCCTTCCCCAAGAAGTAAATTCTTGTAATTTTAACTCAGTTCTTTATATGTTTGAGAAATGATTCCTTTGTCAAAACACTTGCCATACAGCTACTTTTCTCTTCTTCCTTTAAAGGCATAAAAATGTAATAGAATCTCCTCCAGATTCTTTGGCTATAGACACTCACTAAGAATCCTGATGATGATAGAATTTTGAGTATATCTATGTATATATATATTAATCTTGTCCCTAAATTATAATGTAAAAAATATCTAGTCTTGTTTAGTCCCTTGTGAGTGCTTATTTTTTGTTTGTTTATATTTTGTTTTATCTATATATCTTTGGATCCTTCATTAGGAGTGCTTATAAGTCCTCTATTTCCTTAAATATCTATTTTCCCCTCACATAATTTGCTCAGTTTTTCTGGGAAGCATTTTTAAGTTCGAATCTTATTTTTTCTAGAATGTATTACAAATTTCCCCACTTTTACTGTAGTACTCTTAGTGATTCTGAATATGGCTCCTTTGTCTTGGTACTTCAATCCTTTCCTTTTTTTCAGGTGTGCAGTGTTTTTCTTTTAACCTGTAAGCTCTCTCTTTGGTTCATTGCCTGATATTCTATTTGTGGATTTTCTTCAGGGAATGATTGGTAGATTACTTCTATTTCAATTTTGTTCTCTGGTTCTGAGAGATGTTTTCTTTTATAATTTTTAAAAATATATTGTCTATTTTTTCCTATGTCTTTCAAATAGTCCAGTTATTATTAAATTATCTCTCCTAAACCTCTTTTCCAAGTCACTTGTTTTTACAATGTAAATAACTAAAATTCTGTCTTATTTCAGTTTTTTACATAATTTTTAATTTTTGTCTTAATATTTTTGGTTGCTTGATGGAGAGTCATTAACTCCTAGTTTTCAGGTAGTTATTTTATTGGATAATACTTTGTACCTCCTGTTCCAAGCTATTAAATTTATTCCTCAGGTATTTATTTCACAATTTTGTCAAAAATTGTTGGGAAAATTAGAAACAGTATGGAAAAAAATTGGGTTTAGATCAATATCTCATGCCCTATACTATGACAGGATCAAAATAGGTATATGATTTAAACATAAAGAGTGATATTATAAGTAAATTAGGGAAACAGAATAGTTTACCTGTCAGATCTATGGATAAAGAAAGAACTTATGACCAAATAAAAGATAAAGAACATTATAAAATATAAAATGAATAGTTTTAATTGTATTAAATTTAAATTTAATTAAAAAAGTAAAAAGTAAAATTAAATTTAAAAAGTAAAAAAAATAAAATTTAAAATTAAAAAATATATATACAAACAAAAGGAATATAACCAAGATTAGAATGGAAAAAAATAAAATGGGAAAACATTTTTATAATAAATTCCTTTGATAAAGGTCTTCTTTCTCAAATATAAAGAACTAAGTCAAATTTATTGGAATCCAACTCGTTCCCCAATTGATAATTGGTCAAAGGGTATGAGTAAGCAGTTTTCAGATGAGGATATTAAAGCTATCAATAATCACATGAGAAAAAGTTCTAAATCCCTCTTGATTAGAAAAATGCAAATTAAAATAACTCTGAGGTACCACCTCACACCTATCGAACTGGCCAATATGACAGTAAAGAAAGTGATAAATGTTGGAGGGGATGTGGTAAAATTGAGACAGTAATGCATTCCTGGTGGAGTGTTAAACCGATACAACCATTTTTAGGGAAATTTGTGCCCAAAGGGCTATAAAAGAATGGGAAAGGATAAAAATATTTATAGCTACATTTTTTGGGATGACAAAGATTTGAAAACTAAAGGGATGTCCCTCATTTGGGGAATGGCAGAACAAATTGTGGTATATGATGGAGATAGAATGCTATTACACTGTAAGAAATGATAAATAGAATGATTGCAGAAAGAGCCGGAAAGACCTACATGAATGGAAGCAGAGTGAAATTAGCAGAACCAAGAGAACATTAACTAAAATATTATGGAACAATCATATATGATAGACTTTGATCCTAACATAAATACAATAATCCAGTTAAATTCTGATAAATTTACAAAAAATAATGTTATCAACTTCCAGAGAAAGAATTGTTGGTTAGAAATGTCGATGAAAACATGATTTATCACTTGTTTATTTTGGTATATGATTTGGGATTTGGGATTTATAAGATTTTTCACTTATAAAAATGAATAATATAGAAATATTTTTGTGTTATATTATATACATATATATATATATATATATATATATATATATAATCCAGATTGAAATGCTTATCAGGTCCAGTAGGGGGGAGGAAAGAAGGGAGGGAGACAACATAGATCATATAATTTCAGAAAACATGTAAAAATTTATTAAAGTTAAATAATAAATGAATAAATATTTCTTTAATTACTCATTTCTTTTCCCATTTTGTCAACTGGTAGTATTTTCTATCTTTTATTAATTACTTACTTCATTTTTTTTAGGAATTCTGGAAATAAGTGAAAAATGAAAGTGTTGCTGCGTTTATACATTTTTTAACAAATTCTCTCTTCCCTGCTTATACATTCTATAAGCCAGTGTGGTCTGAAAGACTTAAAGTGAAGTTAGGAGACAAAACACCTAAAATTGGCTGGTTTTCATTACCTGGACAACTGCAGGTAAATATTCACCTTCCAGGTACCTTGGAAGACTATTAAGGCCATATGTATGTGTATAAATACACATCTCCAAACGAGTGCCTAGAAGGTATTCTAGTAGTTTGAGATTCCACTAAAGCCTCTGTTCTGATTCTGTGGGGTCATGTGGAGAAATACACACCAAAATTTCATTTGGGTAGTTGGCAGAGTAATAGTGTAACGGTATGGCCTTTAAAACATTCCAAAATCCCATTCAGACCTATTTTTATCTTTATTCATACATTCTTTGTTCAGGCCAGATTAAATTCTAAACTGTGATGCAAACTTGGCCTGCCCATTCTTGACTCTGTGGATTCTGGAAGGCAATCCTATAGACCTAGAATCCATTAATTCCTTCTCTTTGCTTTGTGAAATTATTCTTTTAATTTAAGGCCAAGCTTTTTCATATATTTTTCCTCTTCATATTTCTTAATTGACTCATCCTATTCCTTCATCATATTCCATCCTATGTCAAAATTATTTTTCTCTGTAATTAGGATCATAGAGCTGTAAAAGCCTTTAGAGGCTATCTAGTCAAAATCCTTACAGATGATGAAGTGAGGTCTAAAGAGTTTTTTAAAGTGACATCTAAGGCCACTGTACAAGGAATTCTTTTTTCTTTTTTTAAGTTAACAGGGGACCTGGAGGTCCTCTTACTATAGAGATGTGTAGGGATTAACCAGCCCACAGGAACAGAAGTAGAAACCATAGAGACAGGAAGTAGGAAACATAGAGATAGGAAGGGTGGTATAGAAGGGATATAAAAGGGGCCAGTATGAGTTGGTCAGTCTGTCAATTGCTGACAGGGCTAGCAGTTGTGGAAAACTTAGCTACTGGTTGTGAATTGGTTATTGGGAGTTGGTTGCTGGGAAGTGTGTTGGGTTGGCATTTAGTTACTGGAATATAAAGGTAGGCCTGAGCTTACTGAGAGGGTTTTTTGGCTTTGGGGTTTTTAGCTTTTGGTTTGAACTGTTAGGTTTTTTTTTTCCTTCTTGAACTTTTTGGAAGGTAACTGGTCTTCAGTGACAGACCTAATTGGGGTTGGATTAAACACTGATTGAGTTGGTTTTGATTGGAACTTTGTGGGGTGGTTGTTATTAGCAGAGTTATAGGTAGATATAGACAGTTTTAGGTAGTAATTGTAGGTAGTTATAGGATAACTAGCATAGACATTAGGAAATTTCTTTCCCTACCTCTTTCCTATAATTCTCTCCTTTACTATATTCATTTTACTATCTCTATTTTAATTAAACTAAATTGTTAATTGTTAAAAGCTGCTAGAAGTGCTCTTTTTTCTGGCTTAAAGGGATAATATTAATTTACAACTCTACTATATTCTCATTAAAATGTAAATTATTAAAAGTTCCTCTCTTATTTTGTCAAAATTAATTTAACCCTTACCTAATAAAGAGAGTATATATGTGGCATTTAAAAGAGTGGGAGCCATAAACTGTAATACTTAAAATGGTTGAGGTTGTAAACTGTAGTGAGTAAAAATAGTGGAAGATATAAATTGTGATAGATATAAGAGTGGATGAGTAAGTTTTGACTCCAGGAAATATGTTTTCACCACAGTGTCAGAACTATGTGTAAAGCTGTTTGCAAAATCTTATTTCCATTACAACTTCCATGATTCTAAGGCATTAGGTTAAGTGCTTTTTTATTCACAGCAACTTACCACATACTGTATCATACCCAATGTTCAGGGCAAGTGGAGAGATGAAATAAAGACATCAAAACATTAATAGGAAAATTTTGTGCAGAAGCACACCTAAAATGGACAGATATTCTACCATTAGTTCTGTTCCATCTTAGAACAAGACCCAGTGGATATCTACACATCTCTCCATTTGAGATGCTGTATGGACACACAATTTGGCAAGGAATACCTTATAAACCAGCTTACAATCAGAGGAGATTGTCAATTAACAAAATCTATACAAGTTTAAAAATAAGAATAGCAGAGTTGCATGAAATGGGTATACAACAAATAGTACCCCTGGATTATAATTTGTACAACATCAAACCAGGAGACAAAATATACATAAAAATTTTCAATAGTAAATTGGCTACAGACATAAAATGGACTGGACCACATGAAACATTGATTAGTACCCCAACAGCTATAAAAATTTCAGGGAAAGGTTCATGGTTCCACTGTTCCCACACAAAACCAGAAAAATCCAACATCACTGTAGCAGACATAGAAGAAGATAATTAGAAAAAAGACAGTGCTGAGAAAATGAAAACAAAACTGAAAAAACAAATTGATTAACATAAAAAAGTACACCACAAAGAAAGAATAGTGCCACATAATGTTCCATACAATGAGATCCCACCAGTCAAGCATGCCACAGCAAGAAGACTACTTTCCAGCCCAGAGGAACTGATTTTAAAGAATCCCAAAGAAAAAGCATCAAGAAAAGCTACTTAGAGAGAAGAAACAAAGAGAAAAAGCTGAAATGGACAGCTAAGATTTTGAAGTTCGTAAATTTGTTTATACAAGAAGAGGACAGATGGAAAATGGGATTTATATATGAGCGAGTGTGGCAAAAGCACAAAACAAAATTAATTTTACATGTTATGGAAATAGCCTGTAACACTCCATAACTTGAAAGAAAGAAGAGAGCCATCAGTCAACATGAGCAGTGGAAATCTGAGGAAACTTGATAAGTATCCATTCAACACAACACTACTGGACAGAAAACACAAAATCACAAACAGACATATATTGGGAGACCTTGTGTAAATAAATGAGTGTCTGAAATTGCATTTATGCAAAATGTAAATAAGTATATAGTTAGTTCCATAAGGTCTTAGGCAAATAGAAAGATCAATAGATATCTCTATTTGACTAACATCAGGATGAGGAAACAATGTATATTATTTTATTATATGTAAATAATCTCTATAAATAATCTATATACTATAATTAGGTTAGAAACCTAATAGTGATGGGGTATGTAATTAAGTAGCATAGCATGCATATAAGTTTTATATCAGATTAGGTTATAGATTAGACTAGGGACTTAGAGAATAGTTATAATAAGTAGGGAATAGATTAGGAGTAAATTAAGCATAGCAATAGAGAGTTATACTTAGGAATAGACTTAAGCTGCATTTGCAGATAGTAAAGTTTTAATTGTTTATTATAAAGCTGATGCTGAAATTGTGTTTAATGGGAATATTTATATAGTTAAAATAGTTTGCAAATAATTATAGATAAATAAAATAGGAAAAATGTTTGTATTAGTTTAATTTAGCAAGAGTAAGTAGTATTAGTATTAAGATTCAAATTTCTTTAAAATGGTTTTGTTTAAATATTTATTGTACTGAACCCTAAAACTACCCTTACCCAAAACATTCCTGCAAAGAATTCATTAGAGTAAATAAAGTTATCATAGAATAGTGATAGAGTAATTGAGGGAAGTTTATTATTTTGGGGAAAGTAATTAGTAAGTAGATTTAGTAGCTTGGTAAGTATAATAAATATAAGTGACCTTGGGAAGGTCACAACAAAAAAAGGGGATGATTGTGGAAAGGAAAACTGAATCAAACTCTGGATTATCTGCCACTGAGGTGAAGAAAACAGCAGTTGGAATGTTAGACTGAAGATTGATGGGGGAGTAGGGACGGGGAGAGTGAGATTTGCTTTCGAGGTCTCTTTTCCTGGCCCTGGGCCTGGAAGAAGCACTCTCTCCCTGTCTCTGGATAGAAGTACCTCTATTCCTGGATATTTACTGTGAAGATTAAATTGTAACTTCTGCCTATTTTTAGA
This sequence comes from Monodelphis domestica, assembly GCF_027887165.1. Lineage (NCBI taxonomy): Eukaryota > Metazoa > Chordata > Mammalia > Didelphimorphia > Didelphidae > Monodelphis > Monodelphis domestica. Next base: position 114,178,422 of record NC_077230.1, on the reverse strand, counting down.
TCTAATCGCCAAAAGTGTTAACATCCCACTTAATCATTAAATGGGAGGTCTGTGACCCACATGTGTAATAGTGAGTGACAAATCAGAATTAAACTAATTGCCCCTGGGCAGTCTCAATCAAAGCTTCAACTATTATTGGTAGATGTAAAATTAGGGGAAGACACAGGAAGTGATGTAAAAGAAGTGTCTTTAAAAGTAGCTGTCACTTCCTGTGAGGGAGATTCCTTCATTCTTTGAAAGTGTAGACTGGAGACAATACTTTATTCTTTGGAGTGGAGACTGGACCTGAGACCCTGTTCCTAGTGAGGCTGTTTTAAAACCTCTTCCTTTGAAATGACATGTGTCAGTGAGTGAAAAGTTTACTCTTAACTGCTGGATTTTCTGAGAAAACTGGACTCAGGATAGACTCACCTCTTGAGAGAGATTTCCACAGGTACTTGACTTTGCTGAGGCCTAAGGACTAACTCTCCCTCCCCAGGTTGAACCAGGGGCTAGGAGTAAATTATTTAATGTTTATACTAGATATCTTACCCTATCCTCTCTCTGATTTTCTTACTTCACTCTTTCTACATATTGTAAAAATTGTAAATAAAACTCTTTGGAATAAATTAAATTCCTGATGACCCTATTTTAAATATAATCCAGTTCAACCTTTTTATAAAACAACCCCCTTTTTTCTCCTTATATTACCTAATGTTTGCTCTACTTGGATTCCTTTGTTCATGTCATCTAACAAAAGGATTTTTGTTGGTCTTTAGGGCGCTAGCCTGAAAAGACAGGTCCAACCAGCTGTGAAGGTCAGAACCTGTTCTTCCTCTTGCTTTCTACTGCTAAGATTTAAGAAATCTAGCATAGATTATCATAGACAGGAATAAAAGAAACCCTCCACCAGCCTGTGAGGCCTGGCCTCAGCTCAAAAGCTGAGAGAGACTTAAACCCAATCTAAAGAAAGGTATGGGGAACCCCTCTTCCATCTACCCTGATACCATCTGATCCAAACTTGCTATTAAAATTCATCTTTATTTAAATAACTGCAGTTAGATAAGAGGATTATCATTGCAGGGGACATAGAAGGAGCAGAATCTAAGGATAGCCATTCAACCATAAACAGTCCTTATCTGACCCCTGCTGGGTGACCTTAGTCTGGGGAGAGAGAGAGAGAGAGAGAGAGAGAGAGAGAGAGAGAGAGAGAGAGAGAGAGAGAGAGAGAGAGAGAGAGAGAGAGAGAGAAAGAGAGAGACTGTGTATATAGTTCTAAGTTGATTATAGCTATACCCAGCATAAAGTTAAAAATCTTAATTTTATTTATTTTGTAAAATTTTCACATACTAACTGAGTGAAGATGAGTATGTCTATAAAGTTCTTAGTGTTTCAAGCTACTCTTTATATTTCAGATCCACTGCCGATTTGTATCGACAAAGAGAGTTTCAACATTTGGGTTTCCTTACACTAACGAATTCATAGAACCAAAATAAAAACTATAAGGGAAGACTCTTTGCAAAATGGTTTGCACCAATTGTTAGCTTTAGAAAAGTCAAAGAAGACAACTATGTCATCTTATTCTCCCCATTTTATAGGGTGGGAATCTAAGCATCAAATGTCCTAGAAGTTAAGTGACTCATCTATGATCACAGATGAGATATGAACCAAGTTTTCTTGATTCAACATTTCATTCAATATTCTTGTTGCCTTCTTCAACAAGTTTGTTTTAATGATTAAAGCATTAAAGAAAAGCCCCACTGTAAAAAAAAATTCTTCAAGTGACCTGGATATACATTATTCTTGTTTAAATAATTGAGCATGGAATATTGTGAAACCATGTATTAGACATTTATGGAGCCAAGTAATTAGGTCAAGGCCAGTGCAGTGATCCACTTATAAGCCACTCCTCTGACCCTGAATTGAAACATTAATGACTTATTGGTGAGATATGGGGTTGTCAGCATGAAAATTTATACCTATCCACTAACAAACTTACTTGTTGAATAATTTCAGTCTTGTCCTATTCTTTGTGATCCCATTAAGGCTTTTCTTGACAGATACTGATGTAGTTTAATTTTTTTCTCCATCTTATTTTGTAGATGAGGAAACTATGGCAAAAATGGTTAAGTGACTTGACCACGGTTCGTTGACCAGGATATCTGAGGCTGGATTTAAATTCAAGTCTTTCTGTTTTGAGGCCCAGTATTCTATCCACTGAGACACTGAACTGCTCTTGCAAACTTACTTGATTCTCAGTTAATGCCCCAAGATGCAGAGATGGTCTTTTAAGATAATAGTTTGGGAGGGATTTTGTTTTATTTGTTTCATTTGTTTGGTTGATTGGTTGTGTTTTGTTGCTATTTAATCAGGATCCAGATGTTCTTAGTTTATAAGAAAATCACAAAGAAAAAAATCAGCAATGGGAAAAAAACAACTAAAGAGAACTCAATAACATATAACTGCTCTGACATTTCTTCCATCCTTTTAGAAGAAAATCACAGATGTTTTGTTTTGTTTTTCTCTTGGATTAAAAAAACATAAAGATGTATTTCCTTCAGAGGATCTATGAATTAGGCTTTACACTGCCAATCAGTGTTTATGAGAGGGAAACCAACTTTAAGAATTGTCAAATGCTGAACTATTCTTTTTTTTTTTTAATATATTTTATTTGATCATTTCCAAGCATTATTCGTTAAAGACATAGATCATTTTCTTTTCCTCCCCCCCACCCCCCATAGCCGACGCGTAAGTCCACTGGGCATTAGATGTTTTCTTGATTTGAACCCATTGCTTTGTTGATAGTATTTGCATTAGAGTGTTCATTTAAAGTCTATCCTCTGTCATGCCCCCTCAACCTCTGTATTCAGGCAGTTGCTTTTTCTCGGTGTTTCCACTCCCATAGTTTATCCTTTGCTTATGAATGGTGTTTTTTTTTTCTCCTGGATCCCTGAAAGTTGTTCAGGGACATTACACCGCCCCTAATGGAGAAGTCCATTACGTTCGATTATACCACAGTGTATTAGTCTCTGTGTACAATGTTCTCCTGGTTCTGCTCCTCTCGCTCTGCATCACTTCCTGGAGGTTGTTCCAGTCTCCATGGAACTTCTCCACTTTATTATTCCTTTGAGCACAATAGTATTCCATCACCAACATATACCACAGTTTGTTCAGCCATTCCCCAATTGATGGGCATCCCCTCGTTTTCCAGTTTTGGGCCACCACAAAGAGCGCAGCTATGAATATTTTTGTACAAGTCTTTGTGTCCATTATCTCTTTGGGATACAGACCCAGCAGTGCTATGGCTGGGTCAAAGGGTAGATATTCTTTTGTCGCCCTTTGGGCATAGTTCCAAATTGCCCTCCAGAATGGTTGGATCAGTTCACAACTCCACCAGCAATGAATTAATGTCCCTACTTTGCCACATCCCCTCCAGCATTCATTACTTTCCTCTGCTGTTATGTTAGCCAATCTGCTAGGTGTGAGGTGATACCTCAGAGTTGTTTTGATTTGCATCTCTCTGATTATAAGAGATGTGGAACACTTCTTCATGTGCTTGTTAATAGTTTTGATTTCTTTATCTGAGAACTGCCTATCCATTTCCCTTGCCCATTTATCAATTGGAGAATGGCTTGATTTTTTGTACAATTGATTTAGCTCATTATAAATATGAGTAATTAAACCTTTGTCAGAGGTTTCTATGAAGATTTTTTCCCAATTTGTTGTTTCCCTTCTGATTTTAGTTATATTGGTTTTGTTTGTACAAAAGCTTTTTAGTTTGATGTAGTCAAAATTATTTATTTTACATTTTGTGATTCTTTCTATATCTTGCTTGGTTTTAAAGCCTTTCCCCTCCCAAAGGTCTGACATGTATACTATTCTGTGTTTACCCAATTTACTTATGGTTTCCTTCTTTATGTTTAAGTCACTCACCCATTTTGAATTTATCTTGGTGTAGGGTGTGAGGTGTTGATCTATTCCTAGTCTCTCCCACACTGTCTTCCAATTTTCCCAGCAGTTTTTATCGAATAGTGGATTTTTGTCCCAAAAGCTGGGATCTTTGGGTTTATCGTATACTGTCTTGCTGAGGTCGTTTTCCCCCAGTCTATTCCACTGATCTTCCTTTCTGTTTCTTAGCCAGTACCAAATTGTTTTGATGACTGCTGCTTTGTAATATAGTTTGAGGTCTGGGACTGCAAGGCCCCCATCATATGTGTTTTTTTTCATTATTTCCCTGGATATCCTTGATCTTTTGTTCTTCCAAATGAACTTTGTTATGGTTTTTTCTAAATCAGTGAAGAAGTATTTTGGTAGTTCAATGGGTATGGCACTAAATAGATAAATAAGTTTGGGTAGGATGGTCATTTTTATTATATTGGCTCGTCCTATCCATGAGCAGTTAATGTTTTTCCAATTGTTCAAGTCTAGTTTTAGTTGTGTGGCGAGTGTTTTGTAGTTGTGTTCATATAGTTCCTGTGTTTGTCTTGGGAGATAGATTCCTAGGTATTTTATTTTGTCTAAGGTGATTTTGAATGGGATTTCTCTTTCTAGTTCTTGCTGCTGAGCTGTGTTGGAGATATATAGAAAAGCTGATGATTTATGTGGGTTTATTTTGTATCCTGCAACTTTGCTAAAGTTGTTGATTATTTCAATTAGCTTTTTGGTTGAATCTCTAGGATTCTTTAAGTAGACCATCATGTCATCCGCAAAGAGTGATAACTTGGTCTCCTCCTTGCCTATTCTGATGCCTTCAATTTCTTTATCTTCTCTAATTGCTACTGCTAGTGTTTCTAGTACAATGTCAAATAGTAGAGGTGATAATGGGCATCCTTGTTTCACTCCTGATCTTATTGGGAATGCATCTAGTTTATCCCCATTGCAGATGATATTAACTGTTGGTTTTAGATATATACTGTTTATTATTTTTAGGAATGACCCTTCTATTCCTATGCTTTCTAGTGTTTTTAATAGGAATGGGTGTTGTATTTTATCAAAGGCTTTTTCTGCATCTATTGAAATAATCATGTGGTTCTTGCTAGTTTGCTTGTTGATGTGGTCAATTATGTGGATGGTTTTCCTAATGTTGAACCAGCCCTGCATCCCTGGTATGAATCCTACTTGATCATGGTGAATGATCCTTCTGATCACTTGCTGGAGTCTTTTTGCTAGTATCCTATTTAAAATTTTTGCATCTATATTCATTAGGGAGATTGGTCTATAGTTTTCTTTCTCTGTTTTTGACCTGCCTGGTTTTGGAATCAGTACCATGTTTGTGTCGTAAAAGGAGTTTGGTAGAACTCCCTCTTTGCTTATTATGTCAAATAGTTTGTATAGTATTGGGGTTAACTGTTCTCTGAATGTTTGATAGAATTCACAGGTGAATCCATCAGGCCCTGGGGATTTTTTCTTAGGAAGTTCTTTGATGGCTTGATGGATTTCAATTTCTGATATGGGATTATTTAAGAATTCTATTTCCTCTTCTGTTAGTCTAGGCAGTTTGTATTTTTGTATATATTCATCCATTTCTCCTAAATTGGTGTATTTATTGCCATATAATTGGGCAAAGTAATTTCTAATGATTGTCTTAATTTCCTCCTCATTGGAGGTGCTGTCCCCCTTTTCATCTTTAATGCTGTGAATTTGCTTTTCTTCCTTCCTTTTTTTAATTAGATTGACCAGTACTTTGTCTATTTTGTTTGTTTTTTCAAAGTACCAGCTTCTTGTCTTATTTATTAAATCAATAGTTCTATCACTTTCGATTTTATTAATTTCTCCCTTAATTTTTAGGATTTCTAATTTGGTTTTCTGCTGGGGGTTTTTAATTTGATCGCTTTCGAGTTTTTTCAATTGCATTTCCAATTGATTGATCTCTGCTCTCCCTTGTTTGTTAATATGAGCTTTCAGGGATATGAATTTGCCTCTGATTACCGCTTTGGCTGCATCCCAAAAGGTTTGAAAGGATGTTTCGCCATTGTCATTTTCCTTGATGAAATTATTAATTGTTTCTATGATTTCTTCTTTAGCTAAACGGTTTTGGAGTATCATATTGTTTAATTTCCAATTGGTTTTAGATTTGGTTTTCCATGTACCATTACTAATCATTATTTTTATTGCCTTGTGATCTGAGAAGGCTGCATTCATTATTTCTGCTTTTTTGCATTTGTGTGCTATGTTTCTGTGACCTAATGTATGGTCAATTTTTGTGAATGTGCCATGTGGTGCTGAGAAGAAGGTGTATTCCTTTTTATCCCTATTTATTTTTCTCCATATGTCTATTAATTCTAATTTTTCTAAGATTTCATTCACTTCTTTTACCTCTTTCTTATTTATTTTTTGATTTGATTTATCTAAATTTGATAATGGTTGGTTTAAGTCTCCCACTAGTATGGTTTTATTGTCTATTTCTTCCTTCAATTCTCCTAGTTTCTCCATTAGAAATTTGGGTGCTATATTATTTGGTGCATACATGTTGATTAATGATATTTCCTCATTGTCTAGAGTCCCTTTTAACAAAATATAATTACCTTCCCTATCCCTTTTGATCAGGTCTATTTTTGCATTGGCTTTATCAGATATCATGATTACCACTCCTGCCTTCTTTCTATCAGTTGAGGCCCAGAAGGTCTTACTCCATCCTTTAATTCTGACCTTGTGGGTGTCAACCCGCCTCATGTGTGTTTCTTGAAGACAACATATGGTAGGGTTTTGGATTCTAATCCATTCTGCTATTCGTCTACGTTTTATGGGTGAGTTCATCCCATTCACGTTCAAAGTTATGATTGTCATTTGTGGACTCCCTGGCATTTTGATTGCCTTCCCTAATTCTAACCTTTTCTTCTTCGGCTCTACCTTTTAGTCCAGTGATTTACTTTGAATCAGTCCCCCTTGTCCCCTCCCTTGATGTTTCCCTTTTTAGTCCCTCCCTTTTTGTTCCCTCCCCCTCCCCCCTCTCTTTCCCTCCCTTTTTGTTCTCCCTCTCCCCCTCCCCCCCTTGGTTTTCCCTTCTCCTTACCCTTGTTGGGTAAGATAGAATTCAAGATCCCAATGGATCTGGATGTTTTTCCCTCTCAGAGTTGATTTCCCTGAGATTGAGGTTTAAGTAACCCCCCCCCCCTCTCTTCCTCTCCTTCTTATAGGAGTTTTCTTCCCCTCCCCTTCCCCTGTGAATCTTTGTGTGAGAACCATTATTCTATTTGGTCTTTCTTTACCCCCTATTTATACATTACATTTTCCCCACATATTAGTATACATAGGTTGATATAAATGTAGTCCTTATAGAAGAGAGTTTGAGTAAAAGAAGATAACATTTTTCCCCTTTCCTTAATATTTACCTTTTCAGGTATTCCTTGCTCTTTGATTTTCGTTATCAAACTTTCCACAGAGCTCTGGTCTTTTCTTTGCAAAAAGTTGGAAGTCTTCTATTTTGTTGAATGCCCATACTCTCCCTTGGAAGTATATAGTCAGTTTTGCTGGGTAGCTGATTCTTGGTTGGAGACCCAGCTCTCTTGCCTTTCTGAAGATCATGTTCCATGCCTTACGATCATTCAGCGTAGAACTTGCAAGGTCTTGTGTGATCCTGATTGGCATTCCTTTATATTTAAATTGTCTTTTTCTGGCTTCCTGTAGGATTTTTTCTTTTGTTTGATAGCTTTGGAATTTGGCAATTACATTCCTGGGAGTTGTCTTTTGGGGGTTTAGTGTAGAAGGTGTTCTGTGAGCTCTGTCAGTGGATGTATTGCCCCCTTGTTCTAGAATCTCTGGGCAATTTTCTTTGATTATATCTTGTATCACCATGTCCAGTTTGGTGTTTATTTCTGGCTTTTCTGGGAGTCCAATTATTCTTAAATTTTCTCTTCTCCCCCTGTTTTCCAGATCTATCACCTTGTCGGTGAGATATTTTATGTTCTCTTCTAATTTCTTGGTGTTTTGGCTTTGCTTTATTAGTTCTTGCTTTAAAGCCTGGTTTTCTTTTACAGTTTGGTCAAACTGGTTTTGTAGATGCGTGAATTTCTTTTGCATCATTTCCCACTTTTCCTCCCAGAGGGCTTCCATCTTTTTGGTCCTTTCTGATTCAAATTCTTCATGGGTTTGTGGAGAGTTTCTATTTCCTTTGGAAGATTTTGGAGAATTTTCTTGTATATCTTCTTCTATCTGCTCTGTATTTTGTATTTTGGCTCTATAGAATGTGTCCAGAGTCGCCCCTTTCTTCTTATTTTTCTTGGTATTTTGGGGCTTCTGTGCTTCTGTGGAATTTGTCATCTCTGAACGTGGAGGATTGGCTTTTCTTGTCTTTGTCTGGTGATCAGTGGCTTTAGTCCTGGGCAGATGTTGGTTCTATGAGCGTTCCCTGGGTTAAACTGAATATGCCTCACTGGAACTGGAATGGAAGGGTCGGACCACGAGGCCACACTCTCCCCCTGGCTCGATTTCCGGAAGTTGCCTTCAGAATCCCTGGCCGTGAGGCTGTTTCGTCGGCCTGCGGGGGGATGGGCTGCCGCTTCCCCAAGCTCCGAGAGCACAGACTTTCACTGAGACTTGGATAGCAGGATCCAGCCCGTGAGGCTGTCTTGCCCGCCCTGAGGGTTGCTGTTGTTTTGACCAGCTCTCTGCAGCGGAGGCCCCAGGCAGTAACTTTCACCGGGACCGACCAGCTCTTTGCAGCGGAGGCCCCAGGCAGTAACTTTCACCCGGACCTACCGGCTCTCTGCAGCGGAAGCCCCAGGCAGTAACTTTCACCCGGACTGGGACTTGGGTAGAAGACCCTGAGGGTTGTTGTTCCTCAGACCCTGCTCTCTGAGCCCTGCGCGGCTGCCGCTTCCGGGAGCCTTGGACTCTGCGCTCCTACCCCTGAGGTCCGAGGGATCTCGGGTTCTGGCTTTTAAGGGGAGCCGTACCTTTTGAACCGGGTCCAGGTCCAGGAGGAGGGTTCCCAGGGTCTGTGCTGTTGATCGTTTTGAATTTCGGCGCCTTAGGAGCTTCTAGTTTGAGATCGGTGGGGAAGGGTTTTCCGGAGATCTGAACTTCAGCTTTCTCTAAGCCGCCATCTTAACCGGAAGTCTGAACTATTCTTAAAGATGTTCGGTGTTCCATTTTTTTTTTCTGTTTGGTTCCTCCATAGCTATGACCAAAGAGATTTCATTGGAAAGAAAATAAACTCCTTCAGTATATTGATTATTTATTTTCATGAGACAGCCAGACAGTTCTCAGACACTAATCTATAGTTAACCTTGCACCATGTGTTTTGTTGTGGAATGATGAAACAATTCCAGAGAGTGACTTGGAGGGAGCTCCCAACTATTCTGACTCCTAAATGTTTCAGAAAGTTGTTGAAAGCTGTTAACATAAGGCAAATCAAAAGTGTATTGTTAATGTTAAAAAGAAGATAAAGAGATACTGTTATATATAAATAACAATTTAAAAGTTCATTAGAACAGTTTCCTTCAGATTTCATTTCTTCACAACCCTTCTTTGTTAATGCTTAACAAATACTTTTGAAACAGTTTTAAAAATTTTCTTTCTCCCAAAGAATTTTCTGTGGCCCATTTAAAAATACTCATCCTTACCCTATCCTAGCAGGGAAATCAAATGTGAATGAACACTACTTTAGAAAATTTAAACAGTGAATTCCTATTCATTCAAGGAAATTTTTGAGGCAAAATTCCTTCACTGTTGTAATAAATAATACTTAAATCTACTACTACTTGAGAGAAGCTGCAAAGTAGAGGGGAATATCTGGTTTTAAAGTCAGGAAAACCTGGGTAGAAGTGCTGCTTTTAAACATATTGACTGTAAACTTAAGTAAATGAATATATATATATGTATATATGTGTGTATGTATGTGTGTGTGTGTGTCTTGTCTATTTCTATCAGTTCTTCCTCTGGAGGTGGACATACAGGAGTCATTATTTAAGCAGTATAAATATATTTGTTGTATATGATATTCTCTTGGTTTTGCTCATGTCATTCTTCATAATTTCATGTAGGACTTTGCATGTTTGTTTGTTCTTTTAATTAACCTCTTCATCATTTCTTACAACACAATAGTATTCTTTCATAATCATGACAAAACTTATTTAACCAGTCCCTAACTGGCAAGTCTTCAATTTCTGGTTCTTTGCCATCATGAAACAAGCTGCTACAAATATTTTAGAATATATAGATTCTTTTCCTTTTTTCCTCATTACTTTAAGAAAAAAAACACAATACGTGGTATTGCTGGGTCAAAAGGTAAACAGAGTTTTATACCCTTTAGGATAATTCTAGATTCTTTTCCAAAATGGATGGAGCAGTTCACAATTCCACCAGCAACATGCTAGTGTCCCAATTTTTTCCACATCCTCTACAACATTTGACATTTTGTGCTTTCATCATTTAAACTAAGCTGATACACCTGAGACAATATCTCAGAGTTGCAGATGATATCTCAGAGTTGTTTTGATTTACATTTCTTTAATTAGTGATGATTTAGAACATTTTTTCATATTGTTAAATATCTCTTTGATTTCTATATGCTCAAATTCTCTGTTCAGATCTTTTGAACACATACCAATTGGGGAATGGTTCATAATCTTATAATTTTCTCTCCAAATTATTGCTTTCCTCTTAATATTTGCTACATTAGTTTTATTTGTGCATTTAAAAATTTACTGTATTCAAAATTATTCATTTTATATTTCACAATCCTTTCTAAATCTTGTTAATAATCAATTCTTCTCCTATCCATAAATGTGATAGGTAATATGTTTCCTATTCTTCCAATTTGATTATGATATCTCACTTTATTATTAGGTCATGTATACATTTTGATTTTATCTTTGCAAATGGCATAAGATATGGTCTATATCTAATTTCTGCAAAACTGTTTCCCATTATTCCCAAAAATTTTACTAAATGATGAATTCTTATTCTTAAAGCTTGGTTCTTTACTTTTGTCAAACACTAAGTTACTACAATATTTTACTACTGTCCATTGTATATCTGTTCTATTCTCCAGATAGACTTTTCTTTTTCTTAGCCAGTACCGTTGTGTTTTGATAATGACTGTTTTATAATATAGTTAAAAATCTATTACTGCTAGACCATCTTTATTTACATTTTTATTAATTTCTTTGATATTCTTGATCTTTTTCAAATAAATTTTGTTATTATTTTTTTCTAGCTCAAAAATAATTTTTGGTAATTTAATGGGTAGAACATTGATTAACTAGAATAGTTTAGATAGGATTGTCATTTTAATTATATTGGCCCTGAACATCCATTATTCATATAAAGAATGTATAATAATTATGTTAATATATTTTCTGGGTTTGGTCAGCTAGACTCCTAGATATTTTAATCTATCTATAGTTATTTTAAATGAGTTCTCTTGGGCAAAGAATAGCTAAGATGGTGGCTTCATAGCAGAGAAAACCTGAAACCACAAAGTACCTCAAAAGGACAGGATTCAAATCAAAGAGGACAAGTGAGGAGACTCTCCCATTAAATACAACATGAAAAGGTAGGCAGAGAGAATTGATTTTCATGATATAAGTGGGAACCAGAAGCAAAACTGCACACAGAGGAGTACAGGTGGACCACTGCCCATCTACCACTCCAGGCTCAGAAAGAGGGTGTAGGCAACTTTGGGATCCCAGGTCGAGGGCTACACAAACAAAAGAAAATCCTAGTCTCATCTCTTGAAGTCCCAGGCCCTGGCAGTGAGTTTAGGTCTTGAACCAAGGAGATGGCAATGGAACTGGAAAGCAGAAGATATATGAAAATATGAGATAGATTTGAACTTTTAAAAAGGACATGACTGATTGTATTGGGCTAGTGTCAAAGGCAGGAAAGATTCAAAATTGATTTTAAAGTTTAAGAATATATAAGTAGGACAATTGTGATTTAAAACTTTTGCTATAAAAAAAGCATAAAATATGATTGTGAAAGAGGAAAGAAAATTGTATGAAGATACTATGGAAGTAGAATGGAGGCCTTTTTCCTGATAAGATAAGGTAAAAACCTACCTATCACTTAGAACTATCTGAGGGACTGAGTCCTAAGTTTCTATGGGGAGAGGAAACTATAGAGCATGATGGCCAGAGAGATGGAAGTATGGTGGGAAGGTGGCTGGGATATGCCCACTATGTGTAAGAGGATATATTTACCATGCTAGTTGTTGGGAATACAAAGACAATAATGAAATAGAACTTCCCCTCAAGGAATTTATATTTTATCAAGAGAATCTATGATTTACAGGGAAAAGTAAAGATAACATGTAAAGTGATTCAAAACCAGAAGAATGAATAATTGATGAGATAAGGACCTCTTTTAGATTTTTTTGAGCTGTATCAAATAATCAGATCTCAGCATTCTTTCAACATTCTAAATAATAATGACATTAAATATAAATAAAATAAAAATGGCCAAATGAAAGGACTTAAGTGAAAAGTAAACTGTAGCAAGGTTCAGTGGCACTATTCTCTGTAATGGAAAGTTCCAAAATTGTAGAAGAGGTGTCTGTATATAACTTCCCCTGTTAATCATAGAACCTCAATTAAATTGAAGCAATCACTGTCTGACAGATTTGCAAATATCACACTGACCTGTATGGAAACTAGTGAGAACATTATTAGGCTCCAGAAACATATTCACCCAACCCTAAAAGAACAACTGCAATATCACTCCAGATAATTGGCTGCTTGGTTTATATGGAGACAGAAATGTAGAGGACATGAAGTTGATGTCTTAGATATATCTTTTATTTTAACTTAGATGCAATTGCTCAAATTCTCATTGAAGAAAATACATTCCTAATATTTGCATCTTTTTTTTTTTCTGAGACAGTTTAGCTTTTTATTGCCCCTGTTTATAGGAAATGTGCTGTAATATAAATGGCTTTCATAAAAGTTGCCAACTTTCAACAACCTGCTGGGTAATGATAGCAGTAACAACAACTCAGTAGCTGAAAATAATATTCAATTGCAGTATCTTATGGTTGATCCACAAATTGTTCTCTTAGGTTATGTGTTTTCCTGAAATAAAGCCATATTTACTAATACTGCTATGCTATCTCTCAAATATCCTGAAATTATTTGTTTTGATGAACTACACACCAAAATTGGGATGGAAGTGGGGAGGTCTACATAAATGATACTTTCCCCACTAAAACCTCATTTTCCTACAGTACATTTCAGGGCAAGGGGGAAAGAGGGCAAAGTACAGAATCTTCCAATTTCTGAAAAAGTTACTGGCGAAATGGAAATGTTATCTTCACGCTTCAGATCATGTCTGCATGATTCAGTTTCCAATGCTTCATTTCAGCATTTGAGATTTTGTACAAGCTGAAGAGCCAGGATGACAGAGACTAGGCTCAAAAATCTCTCCAATAAATCATAAAGTTTGGAGGAACTGCCTATGTGGACAAGACAAAATTTCTTTGTTTACATATAAGCAGCAGTTTCTAGGAGGAAGATATGATGAGACATAATAAAGAATGGGGGCAGAAGTCTTCCTCAAATATGTGATTATATATATCTGCTGATGTGACAGCTGCTTACTAAACTGAGAACAGCAGGTTACAGGCTTATGAGGTTGGATTCCAATACATAGAACTAAGCTATATTCACTATAGAGCCAAATTCAGTTTAAAATAGGAAATCTTAGATCTTATGAAAGGATGCTTCTTTATTATCATGTTGCCATGAATTCTGAGCAATATTTTCCAACTCAATAAAAAAGAAAAGTCACTGAAGTTTGTTTTTAGCATCCTAAGTCCCATGTTTGTGTGTCCTTCAAACTACGTTAATGGAATTATCTTCTCTATGTTAAGTAATCAATAAATATCCCTATACTACAAACCATTATTTCAGGGGAGGAGTTCTAGTTTTCACCATTTATGCTTTTAAGTGAATACAATTGAAATTTGAGTTTGTTTCTCAATAGAAGATGATTTCAACTAAAAGATTTTTTAGCTATCAGAGAAAGTGAGTGCTGTAAAAGGTGAGGAATCTTTAGCCTTTAGTTTGTCCAGCATCTTAGTGAGAATGAAGCAAATAATGCTATTAACATATCAAGGAGGCTTTAATAAGGTTGTCTTCCCTACCATTCTCTTTTCAAAACTTTCTCTTATTTTTACTGATCTTAATTTGAATTTTAAATTTTAAAATTCACTTTAAAGGATTGTGGGTATGTCTGTGTGTGTGTGTGTGTGCGTGTGTTTGTGTGTGTGTGTGTACACATATACTTTTTACTTTCTCCTACACTGCTCACTGGGGTGAGGATCCATTCATCAGACAAGAAGCATTTACCTCATGTCTTTTGTGTATGTGGACATTTGAAAATACAATTCTTAGCAATAATGAAAAAAGAATTACATAGAACATTCATTCACCATTGTATTACAAATTGTAACATCTCTATAGCCTTTGTTTACTTGATAGTATTTGATTTGTTCCACCAATTCTAACTCAAGCAAGATGGGGAAAAGAAGTGTGGAAATGGAAGAGTGAGAAAGAGAATCAGATTATAGTTTGAAATAACTTCTGAGAGTTGAAAGAAAAATCACACCTTTTGCCTTTCAAGTTTTAATTCAAGTTTTCTCTTAAGGTGTAAGTTAGTTTTAGCATAAGAGGTTACAACCCTATTAATGCAATGTTGTGTATTCAATAAAGTAACATGACCCAATATGAACACTTTTAGGAGATATCTGGTTGTGGGAATTAGCTAAATTGGAGCACATTTCTAATTAGAGTTTCTATGATGATGGGTACTGAGGAATCCATGGCTCTATCTTCCTTTAGCAATTTTGTTGTTGATGCCCTGTGGTTGACTCTAGGAAGAGTCTTAGTCTGTACTTTCCTAGAACTCTTGATTATAGAATTAACTTCTCTTGGAGGAGGTGAGGTATATTCAGAGAAGGATGATCTCACTACCTCTTAGTAAATGTTTTGTTATTTTGCATTATCTCCTTGCTATTATGCACTTTTTATTTGTTCTATCTATTTCTATTGAAAATTGTCTCCATTATTTCAGTCACATACATAGGGTTAACTTAAGTATAGCAAAAGTACACAATAACAGCAATAAACTAAAATGATTTACTGTGAATGGCTTAACTATTAGCAGTGCAGGGAACTTCAACAACTCCAAGACTCATGACAAAAAGATTATCCACCAAAAAAAAAAAAATCAGGCCATCCACTATAGAAGGAACTGATGGAGTATGAATGCAGAATGAAACATGCTATTCTTCACTTATTTCCTCTATGAATTTTTTTCTAGTGTAAGATCTGTCTTCTTTTACCACATGATGATCATGGAAATATGTATTATAACCCATGTATAACCTATAATACTTTACTTGCTGTCATTGGAAGTTGAAAAGTTGAGTGGAGGGAAAGAACATAGATTGAAAAATGCCAGGAAATGATTATTGAAAATTCTATCAACAGGTAATCTGGGAAGAAAAAATAAAAATAAATATAGCAGAGTTGGAAGAAGGTGGGATTTTGAGTGGATGGGGTTGTTTCTGATTAGGAAAATCCATATAACCTTTGTTATGATTATAACAGTTGAGGGGGGAGAAGGGATTAAGGGATTGTGAAGTGGAGAGAGAGATGACTGATGGTGAATGAAAGTCTGTTTAGCTCTCCCTCTCCAACACTAAAACATACAAGAGGGGTATTCCTGTGATAATGTTTGAGCAGGGATGGACAGAGACTGCTGACCAGACAAGAGGCTTCTTTAGGTTGAGGAAAACACTTTTTCCTAGGGCTTTGCTAGTGCCTGGGTCCCAAGAAATCTCCTCTGAATGCAGTCTTGCCAGGGAAAGGCTGAATGGCTGACAACTGGATTTTGCTTTGACCAAAGCTTGGTAAACCGCCTTTCCCAATTCTCTCTTGGTTTCCCTTTATTCTTCTTTTATATACTTTAGAGATAAACTTATCTGACTGTGATTTACTCATAAAGGGTGGTTTATTGATCAAGATACATACAAATATATACAAAGGTAAGAATAGAGAGGCAAAGGGATCAAATATCCTACAGGTATTTCCCACTTATTTGCATGCAATATTAATGAAGAATAATTTTGAGAATGAAGATGTGTGTTTTTGAGTCAATGTCCCTGTGATATCCCATCACCAAGTACTTTTGCTGATGTCCATCATCTATTCTACTCCTTTGTCCTTGAAATGAGCATACTTGTCTATGCATTTTAAAAGAATTTAATATTAATTTCTAAGAAAAAAACATTCCATACATTTTATTATACCAAAAGTACTCCTAAAGATTCTTAAAAACTAATATGAAAGATGGGTGAGAAGAAGACAGAATTCCTGATATGAAATGTAAATAATGCAAGCAATTCAGCCTATAATACAACTGGGTAATATATACAATTGATGGAAAACCACAGGCTCCTTCTTGAATGTGCTTTAACTATACATTTCTGACTACCATTAAGGTAAAAAACATTAGCTAATTTGTGTTTGTGTGGTCAACTAGAAATTAATTTTCTCCTTGCCCTTGGCTAAAGTTAAGTCACTATACATTCAAGTATTGAGAGATATGGGAATACTCCCCACAGGAAGGAGAAAGGATTTTCTTTTTTTTTCCCTTCAAACATATTTATTTCCACTGCCATGGAAAGCCTTTCAAGAAAGTGAAAAGAGGCAGTATCATCAACACAGTAGGATATGACCAGTGTACCATCCACAATCATATAGAATGGAGGATTTCTTTTTTCAAGACCATGCTCAGAGTGTTGACCAGTACATATGAGTTGATTTTATTCTCTCAACTTCTTTTGAAGATAATCAACCTCTTGAATTTCTTTTGGAACTCATGACTCACGTGTATTCTGCAAAGCACCATGGCTGGATCTGTCTGTGCTGTCTAAAATGTTAATTCCTTTCCAGAAGTGTACTTGCTCAGGTTACATGAAAATGACTAGGATATGCCTGATATTTTATATAAAATACAAATTAAATTATATAAATTATTACATTAGGACATGACTAATTTAATTTTCCTTCCTGCCTTCAATTCCTAATGTTTTGGATAGAGTCTATCTTTCTGAGAGAATTTAATCTTAATTGATATAGATGGGAACTTGAAACATATATCCCTGAAAAACTACATCTCAAATCAATGGCAAAAATCATTGCTTAACATCAGATTAGAGTAAGTCTACAGGTATGAAGTAATTAAAAAATAATAGCTTAAATATCATCATCTAGGCAGTTATTAAATGAAAATCAAACAAATAAGCCTTCTTTAAAATAACTGGTGGTTTGATTGAATTCTGACTTAATTCTCTTCTAAAAAAAATAAATAACATTCCCCCAAGATCAAAACTATGACTGTTTTTAAAATTTACACAAGACTGTTCTTTTTAGTGGATTTTCTTTTTAGAATGGGGAAAAAATGAAAAATAAATTAACCTATTTTTCATGCTTTGTATTAACATGACTTTAGGGAGACTAAAAAAGAAAATGAAAAATAAATATGTGTTTAACAGATCTAGTACAGTTTGTGAGTGCTTTGGTATGACAGGACTGTGGTAAGAAATTCATGTGGCTGTTTTTATATTGACTTTTGTGTTGAAATGCTCTTCCAAACAACTTATGCTTAGAAGTAGTGGTCTGAAGTCAATTTTATGTGTCCTAGTGATCTTGGAAGGATAATCTTGATGGAGACATAGGGAACCCTAATACTCCTATCATTTGATTTTGCATTTGAAAAAAATCCAATAAATGTCCAAAGTATAAAATGTGGTGAGAGGGTAGTGACTATATATATATATATATATATATATATATATAGTGATTTATTATAAAAGTCTTGATACCTTATTAAACTCTCAGTTCAATAAGTCAACAGTGGATATGGCCACCAAAAATCCACATGACCCTAGGTTTCATTGAAAAAAATGGTAACATTTATAGAATATAAATTTATTTTCTATAGTCTCCAATGCCTGAGTAATTTCAATGAAGAAATCCAACATTTCTCACTTTCTCTGTGGCACGTTAACAATGTTAAGAAAAATGGAAAGAATATTGCAGTCTTAGATATTGCATGCTTGTGGATTATGAAAAATCATTTAGTTTGTTGGAAATGATTGGAAAATTAAACATAGTATATGACTGGTGTAGAACAACCACATATTAGTATCTTTAAGGTGTTATAAAATAGATATTAAATTGATCACTTGGTGGAAAAAAATAGACTAACATTCACTGAGAAATACAGTAAAGGATATAATTTCTGCCAGATCATTTGTGGCTATAGTAGACGTAGTTTTCCAACACTTTGACTTAAAAAACAGAATTATTGTTAACTAAAATTGACTCACACATTTCTTATTTGTTTCATGATGATTACATTTTGTTTGCAGTTATTACTCTCCACTAGTAAGAAATTCAGAGCTAGTTAAGAAAGTTATACATTTTGCTAATTGACTCAGGAATAAGTGTTCACAGTCCTATTACCTTTCCTTTTAGTAGTACACATATTTAGTTTATATAGATTTTCAAACACACTTTGAGTACACAGTTAATGAGTCCAATGATTTATGGTCATGCAATACAAAGATAGCTGACTATTAGAATTCTAATAATGGGAGACTCAAAACTTGCAGAATCAGCTTACTTAATGAGTCTTTAGTGTAACTTGAAAACCTTATCTAAGAGAAAAAGAACATGGTGGTTATTTTAGTCATATGTTTCTAAAATAGCATATCTTTTCTCTCTGCAAAAAGGCAATAAGAATAATAACTACAGAAATGACATAAAGAATCAGGTAAACTTTGATTCATGTCTTGGTTCTGACCTATACTTGCTATGTGACCTCGGATATGTCATTTTACTTCATCTTTCAAGGAGGAAGAGGAGGAGAAGAAGAAGAAGAAGAAGAAGAAGAAGAAGAAGAAGAAGAAGAAGAAGAAGAAGAAGAAGAAGAAGAAGAAGAAGAAGAAGAAGAAGAAGAAGAAGAAGAAGAAGAAGAAGAAGAAGAAGAAGAAGAAGAAGAAGAAGAAGAAGAAGAAGAAGAAGAAGAAGAAGAAGAAGAAGAAGAAGAAGAAGAGGAAGAAGAGGAAAGAAGAAGAAGAAGGAAGAAGAAGAAGAAAGAAGAAGAAGAAGAAGAAGAAGAAGAAGAAGAAGAAGAAGAAGAAGAAGAAGAAGAAGAAGAAGAAGAAGAAGAAGAAGAAGAAGAAGAAGAAGAAGAAGAAGAAGAAGAAGAAGAAGAAGAAGAAGAAGAAGAAGAAGAAGAAGAAGAAGAAGAAGGAAGAAGAAGAGGAGGAGGAGGAGGAGGAAGAGGAGGAGAAGGAGTTCCAGTTATGTCATTAACTCCTTCTGAAATCTTGAGGAAGGTATATGATATCTCTAAGCATCAGTTATTGTATTTGTACAATGAAGAGTTTAGATTAAATATTCTTACTCTGAACATTCTATTAGTAACATCCATCAGAATGGGATAGATTATAAAATAGAAAATTATATGTTATAGCAGCTATAGAATAGTCACACCGATGCACTATTGATAGACCTACAAATGAGTACAACCACTATTGAAATCTTTCTGGAATAATACACAAAAAGTTACTAAAACGTCCGTGCCCTTCTACTCACCTATACTACTGCTATGCCTCTTCTCAGAAGAGATTTAAAAGGGAGGGAAATACATACTAAAATACTTATTGGAAACTCTTTTTGGTATTGCAAAAAGCTGAAAATGAGATGCCTACCAATTGGGGAATGACTCAACAAAATGTAGTATATGAATGTGATGCAAAACTGTTAAGGTATAAAAAATGAGTAACAGATGATTTCATGGTGATGTGGAAAGACATATGAATTAATGCAGAATGAATAAAAGAACCAAAAAAATAGTAGTATAATATTAAACTGTGAGCAGCTAAGTGGTACAGTGAAAACTGGAGAAAGAATTGGAAACCACTCCAGTACCTTTGCCAAGAAGACCCCTGGAAGGGTCATCAAAGATGACTAAAACAATCGAAAATAACAACAAAAGTATCAATATGATAACAAAAAAACAAATAGTTTTGAGTCTTTTATAAATGGATTAAAAATGAAATTAGCAGAATCAGGTTAACAATTTATACAATAATAAAAGTAATTAAGTGGCAGATAATTCTTAATACTATAAGAACTATGATGCTAAGATGACTATGTTTTTGGTTAAACATTTTCTATCCCTCTCTTGATTAAGAGGTGATGATTTTGGGTGCAGAATCACATATACACATACACATAGGCTAATGAGGGAATTTGTTTTGCATGACTATGGATATGTTACAAAGATTTTTAATTTTTATTTTTCAATAAGGAGATAGAAAGGAGGAGATAGAAAAGAGGTATCATTGTGGGTTTTTTAAGCATTCAGTTAGTTTCTGAATATAGCTGGAATAGGAATCAGTTTTCTAGAAATTAGAAGTCAAAAATTAAGTAGAACTACAGAACAGAGCAAAATACTAATGAGTTGTCTAGTTTGTCAATAAACAAAAAGTCTCTTCAACAATATTTAGTAGGCAAACAACCAATCAATCGACAAATATTTGTTAAATAGTTTTTTGACCAAGGCAGTATATATATTTAGGTGCTATTTCAATATTAGAAAAAAAATGGAGTTAGAAAAAGACCTTAGAATAAATCGAGTCAAATTCCATCCAATATGTAATTTCTTTTTATGAAATCCTTGAGTCACTAAGACTCTAATTGAATAATTTTTCAGATGTGAAATTTACTATCTAATAAAGCAATCTATTTAATTAAGGAAGGATTCTTTTTGTAACAAACATTTGTATTTTGTTTTTTCAGTTACATATAAAATAATTTTTAAAAATCTTAGCTTTAAATTACCTCTCTATTTCTCCTTCCCTTTCCTTGAGAAAGAAAACAATTCAATAAAGATTATACTTATGTGGTCATGCAAAACAGTTCCATATTAGCCTTGTTGCAAAAGATAACATAGATTAAAAAAAGAAAAAATATTTTCAATCACTAAACTTTTATTAATGACAAAGATGGGCCAGCTATTTGTTCAGCCTGGGTTTACAAAGAAATGTAAAAATCCTGTTCTCAAAGAACTCAAATTTTAACTTATTTAATTCATCTATCCCCAGTAGCTATTGTCCCATCATTCTCCTTGAGAATACAGTCTAGTCAAAGTTTTTCTTCTTTTCTTTTCACTTTATTCTTTACATAAGGTTTAATTTAATTTTCCTCCAGTTACATGTAAAAATAGTTTCCAACCTTTTATTTTTTAAAATTTTATTTAAATTATTAATTCAGAATATTTTCCCACAGTTACATGATTCATGTTCATTCTCTCCCCTCCTCCCACACTCTCTTGTAGCCCATGTGTAATTCCACTGGCTTTTACATGTGTCATTGATCAAGACCTATTTCCATATTATTAATATTTGCATTAGACTGGTCATTTAGAGTCTATAGCCCCAATCATATCCCCATCAACCCAGTGATCAAGCAATTGTTTTTCTTCTGTGTTTCTACTCCCACAGTTCTTTCTCTGGATGTGGATAGCGTTCTTTCGCATAAGTCCCTCAGAATTGTCCTGGATCATTGCATTCCAACCTTTTAAAAATAATTTTCAGTCTTAAATTCTTTCCCTCACTTCAACAACAACAAAAATTAAGAAAGAAATCTTTCAATCTATTCTGAACTCTGAACATTTGGTCTTGACCTCATCATTCAACCAAAACTGGTCTCCCCAAAATTACCAGTGATTTTTTTAACTGCTAGATCCAAAGGTCTCTTTTGCTAATAATCTTTCTCTAGTCCATCATAATTTCATTAATATAGGTTTCCATGACACTACTCTATCATATATCTTCTCCTACCGGTTGAACCACTTATCAGTCTCCTTTCCTGGTACTTTATTCTGGTCCTGGCCAATACCGAAGGGTGTCCCCCCAGGGTTCTGTCTTGGGCCATCTTCTCTTTCCCCTTTGTTGACTTCTATCAGCTACCATGGATTCAATTATTTTTAAACCAATAACTCTTAGATATACTTTTCCAACCTTAACCTCTCTCTTATCTTTGTCTTGCATTTCAACTGACTAGTAAACATTTCAAATGGAAGTCCCATAGAAATATCAAAATGGTCAAAATTGAACTCATTATCATTTCCTCAAAATAATTATCTCTTTCAAGCTTCCCTATTGCTATTAAGGGTATCACAAACCTTTCAGTCACTCAGGCTCAAAACCTGAGAGTTATCTTGGATTTCTCATATTCTCTCACATCTCAGATTTAATCTGTGGCTAAAGAAAGTATATCTTTAACTTTCCAAAATTTCTCAAATACACATCTTCCTCTTCTCTGACACTGCCTCCACCTTGTAATAGTCTGTCATTGCCTCATACCTAGACAATTACAGTAACTTCCTTGATGATCTGCTGCCTTGAGTTTCCTTCCACTCTAGTCCATTCTCCACTAATCTGTCAAACTGAACTTTCTAAAGTATAAATCTGACTATGCCATCCCTGTACTCAATAAACATCAGTGGGTTTCTGTTACCTCCAGAATCAAATAAAACTCTATTTGACTTCAGTGTCCTTCATCTCCTTTCTCTTTTTTATCTTCCAATCTTCTTACAATTTATTCATGCCCCCCACCCAAAACACTTCAATTCAGACATAAGACTCCTTACTCTTCCTCACAGAAGATCAATGTTAGGAATTGTCATGGAATACTCTCACTTCTTAGAAAGCTCTCCTTCATCTTCGACTCAGCTTCCTTTAAGTTCTATCTATAATCCCACCTTCTAGATGAAGTCTTTCTCATTTCACCTTTGTTAATGTTAGTCATCTAATTGTGATTATCTTTAAATTACCCTATTCATGCTTTTTTGTACATAGTTGTATGTATTTAGACTAAGATTATTGAGGGCAAGGAACATGTTTTGGTTTAAAAAATAACTTCTCATTGTTCAATACACAGTGCCTGGCACACAGTAGGTATTTAATGAATGCTTACTAAATGGATGATTGATTCCAAATTCAATGTTCCTTGAACTTTGCTGTTCTGCTTTGCACAACTTCAGTTGAATTTTTCCTCACCTAGTCCTCTTTTTTCTATCTAACCTCCCAAACTGATAGATGCGTATAGAATTTTTAGTGGGCCTTTTTGAGGGCAAAGTTCCCTCCCCTTTTTTGTAACTAATTAATTAATTTGTTAATGATAACATTAACTCCTTAGTTTAGGCCAATCAAGGAGATATGAAAGGAAAAGGACACTTTAAAATAATTATTATTTACACTATAGGAAAGTGATTATTCCATGAAAGGCTAGGCTAGCCCTAATGATCAGGGGTACAGACATTCCCATGAAGAGTTCTATGAATGCTTTTTAATGTAAACAAAGTATCATACCTCTCTACCATCCTGGAAGTAATTTTTACAGATCTGCAAGTTTATATTAAAGGAGATATGCATGTCAAAGGTCATATTCTTTCAAGTCTTCATAAAAAACTCTTTCTATAATAGTCTTTTGCAAAGCCACAACCATTTTATTGAAGGTAATCTAATTGAATGTTGTATTAGTCATTTGCTAATAGTGAAATGGAAGGAACAGCCACTCAAATTTGAAATTCTTTTTCTGAAGCAATATTCATAACATGGAGATCAGCATGTGAGCTAAATGATAGTTTAGAAATTTCAACTCTGGAGATGCAGGGGTAACTTTCAGCAAGAATTCTCTCTTGGCAGAATTCCCTGTCTGTTGGGAATTTTCTGGAATTGTTGACCTTCATAGACCAGTGGATGAAGCCAGTTTTTAAAATGTCTAATAGTTGAAATTTTTATATGTGTCATATTGCTAAGTGTATTCATTTTCCCTAGATTCTTCATTGAACCTATGTCCTGAATTGACTTAATTAATGGGATGTTACAATCAGACAAGCAAAAGAAAAATTATATTCATAAATGCAATACAAATGACTATAATATTTATAGGGAACGATGGGTGGATATGAAGAACAGCGGATACAGAAGGTTTGTAGCAGGGAATGGAGGAGTTGAAGGGAGAGAGTGAATATGGCTGCCAGTGAGGCAAAGGAGAGAGATTCCCCCTGCTGAGAGGCCATTTTTTTTTTAACAAAATGGGGTGTCAGCGAAATGAGCCACTTATGATAGCCTGTAGAGATGTCTTCTCTATGGATTGATACTGAAGATGCCCCAAGCAGGTAAACATGGACCCTTCTGAAGAACAAGCCTTTCCCCAGACTTTGGTTGCCCAGCAGGGGTCCGATAAGAACCTTTTGTAGTTGGATGATTGAATTGAGATTCAGCTCCCTCTATGCCCCAGAAGATAGTCTACTTATCTAGCTGCGATATTCAAATACAATTAAACTTTAATATCCAGTTTGGATTGGTGAGGTATCAGGGAAAAGGGAAGAGGGATGTCCCTAAATAAGTTTGAGTCTTTCTCAGCTTTGGAGCTACCGTCCGTCCTCACAGGCTGGTGGAGTGTTTCTCCTATTCCTGTCTATGCTATATCTATGCTAGTTTTCTTAATTTCAAAATCTTAGCAATAGAGAACAAGCAACAAGAAAAGTTCTAAATTTCAGAGCTGTTTGGGCCTGTCTCTTCGGGCTGAAGAAAATTAGCAACATCTCTATTCATAGACTCTGAAGAAAAAAACTCCCCTTCTCACTCCCTACACCAGGAAGGAAATGCTAGTCACAAGACCAACTGCCACTCCCAGTTGCCCCTTCCCCCACCAACTGTCAGTCTTGTCAATTTCTTCTCTCTCTAATATTTACCCTGTTACTTATTCCAACACAGTGGCAGAAGGTCCAGAACTTGTTTTAGTTTCCTTTCCACATGCCTTAGAGAAATATATTTGTATTTGGTATGTATGTGTGTGTGTGTGTGTGTGTGTGTGTGTGTGTGTGTGTGTGTGTGTGTGTAGTTGGTAGGGTGAATAGTGGAATAGCTAGGCAATGCAGTAAAAAGAACACTAGGCTTTGTGTCAGAAAAATCTAAGTTCAAATCTAGTCTTCGACACTACTAGCAATACTACCTTGAGCAAATCACTTAACCCCTATTTGCCTCATTTTTCTCAATGTGGGATAATTAAAGCACCTGTCTCCCAGGATACTTGAGAGGATCAAATGAGATAATGCACAAACTGCTACATGACAGGTGCTATGTAAATTCTTAGTCTCTTCCCCCTCCCCACATCAAGTCATTTTGAATGCCTTATATTATTCTTACCACTATGCTGGCCAAACCTCAGTTGCTGACAATTTTCCCACCACCCTCACCCTACCCCATGTATAGTAGTCACTGCTTCCTCACTTGCCCCTGTCAGAATCCCCAGATTCATCCAAGGCTCAGTTTAGGATTTCCCTCCTATAGGAAAGCTTTTTTGCCTCCCTGCCTGATCACTCCCATCCCAAGAGTTTTTGTTTGTTTGTTTGTTTGTTTGATTAAAAAAAAAACATTTTATTTGGTCAATTTCAAACATTATTCATTGAATTAAAAACTAATTTTATTTTCATCTCTACCCTCCCACCACACCTTCCATAGTCGACATGCAATTCCACTGGGTATCATGTGTGTCTTTGATCTGAGCCCATTTCCATGTTCTTGATATTTGCGCTAGGATGTTCATTTAGAGTCTACATCCCCAATAATATCCCCTCAACCCATGTAGTCAAGCAGTTGCCTTTCTTCAGTGTTTTTGTTCCCACAGTTTGTCCTCTGCTTGTGGATAATGTTTTTTTCTCATAGATCCCTGCAGGGTGTTCAGGGACATTGCATTGACATGAATGGAGAAGTCCATTATGTTTGATTGTACCACAGCATATCAGTCTCTGTGTGCAATGTTTTCCTGGTTCTGCACCTTTTGCTCTGCATCAGTTCCTGGAGGTTGTTCCAGTCCCCATGGAATTCCTCCACTTTATTATTCATTTGACCATAATAGTATTCCATCACCAACATATACCACAATTTGTTCAGCCATTCCCCAATTGAAGGGCATCACCTCATTTTCCAGTTTTTTGCCACCACAAAGAGCACAGCTATGAATATTCTTGTACAAGTCATTTTCCTTTTTATCTCTTTGGTGTACAAACCCAGCAAGGCTATGCCTGGGTCAAAAGGTAGGCAATCTTTTATTGCCCTTTGGGCATAGTTCCAAATTGCCCTCCAGAATGGTTCGATCAATTCACAACTCCACCAGCAATGAATTAGTGTCCCTACTTTGCCACATCCCCTCCAGCATTCATTACTTTCCATAGCTGTCATGTTAGCCAATCTGCTAGGTGTGAGGTGATACCTCAGAGTTGCTTTGATTTGCATCTCTCTGATTATAAGAGATGTAGAGCCCTTTTTCATGTACTTATTAGTTTTGATTTC
The DNA here is from genome assembly GCF_027887165.1 of Monodelphis domestica. Lineage (NCBI taxonomy): Eukaryota > Metazoa > Chordata > Mammalia > Didelphimorphia > Didelphidae > Monodelphis > Monodelphis domestica. The sequence goes on along the minus strand of NC_077230.1, from coordinate 114,152,060 downwards.
TTTGGCTGAGAACTGCCTGTTCATGTCCCTTGCCCATTTATCAATTGGAGAATGGCTTGATTTTTTGTACACCTGATTTAGCTCTTTGTAAATTTGAGTAATTAAACTTTGTCAGAGGTTTCTGTTATGAAGATTGTTTCCCAATTTGCTTCCCTTCTGATTTTAGTTACATTGGTTTTGTTTGTACAAAACCTTTTTAATTTGATGTGGTCAAAATTATCTATTTTACATTTTGTGGCTCTTTCTAAGTCTTGCTTGGTTTTAAAATCTTTCCCTTTCCAAAGGTCTGATATGTATACTATTCTGTGTTCACATAATATACTTATTGTTTCCTTCTTTATGTTCAAGTTGTTCACCCATTCTGAGTTTATCTTGGTGTAGGGTGTGAGTGTTGATCCAAACCTAATCTCTCCCACACTGTCTTCCAATTTTCCCAGCAGTTTTTATCAAATACTGGATTTTTGCCCAAAAGCTGGGGTCTTTGTGTTTGTCATAGACTGTCTTGCTGAGGTCACTTACCCCAACTCTATTCCACTGATCCTCCTTTCTGTCTCTTAGCCAGTACCAAATTGTTTTGATGAACATTGCTTTATAATATAGTTTGAGATCTGGGACTGCAAGGCCACCTTCCTTTGTATTTTTTTTTTCATTATTTCCCTGGATGTCCTTGATCTTTTGTCTTTCCAAATGAACTTTGTTATAGTTTTTTATAGTTCAGTAAAAAAGTTTTTTGGAAGTCCAATGGGTTTTGCACTAAATAGATAAGTTTGGGTATAATGTTCATTTTTATTGTATTAGCTCGTCCTACCCATGAGCAGTTAATGTTTTTCTAATTGCTCAAGTGTTTTTATTCCTTTAACACTTTTCAAATTATCTTGTATTTTCCTTCTTTTTCCATGCTATATTCCTCAGTGGAATGTAAGGATCTGGAAGATTTTGACTGTTTTTCTTTTCTTTTGTGAATCCCCAAATTCTAGCACGGCTCATTGCACATAGTACATGCTTCATAAATTCCTATTTCTACCATATTGTGAACTCTTTACCTCCCCTGCTCCAATCTCTCCTTTACTCAGCTTCTAAAGTGCATGTCTGAACACAGTTTCATGCTCAAAAAATTCCAGTGGTTCTCTATTTCCCTTTGAAGAAATTAGATGATGCTTCTTTTTTGATATTTAAAGCTTTGCAAAATCTGTCTTTGGCCTTTCTTTTTGGACACATTACATAACTTTTCAACCATACTTGTCATGTTCCTTCCAAAAAGGTTTATTTGATATTATCTCTGCCTGATATTGATTGTGTTCTATCTTTGATCCATGCCTTCACATAGCATTTTCATCATTCTGGAAATAGACTATATCCTCATCACTGCCTCTAAGAATCCTCATCTCTCAAGTGTTACTTTCTACATTAGGCCTTTGCTAAGTCTTCTCTACCTCTTCCATAAGCTACCTACTAGTGCCTCTCAAAACCACACCAAAAAAATCACAATTTGAACTGGGATATATCTTGTATTGATCCTCACAGCTAATATCTGAATTATCAAATCCTCTGGAAAAGGGTTCTGTCTTCCTCATGAAATGCTATACACTGGACAGGTAAGCCAGTCCAGTGGAAGCAGAAGGGGATCCTAAGAGAGAGGCTAGAGGGAGCTTGTATCAGGCTGGGCAACCATCGCCATTATTTTGAGCATTATCTTCCCTCAGACTTTGATAGTTTGAATTTTAGATTTACTCCACCATGCTTAGTATTTAGAATTTTAGCAACCAGCAATGTATACACCCCCACTTAAGGATTAAGGGTGGGGGAGGATGGTCTGTTACCTGCATGTGCTAGCAAGTGACAAATCAGAAATAACTGACTGACCACCTGGGCTGTCCTAAAGTAAGTTTAAGCCACCATTGGTACATATGAGATGCAGGAAGTGATGTAAAGAACTGCCTTTATATTTTGCATCACTTCCTGTGAGGGGCACTTTGGCAGCCTTTTGCGGTGGCTCTTGACTTGAAGGGATGGAGTGAAGAGACCTGAGACTGCTTCCTTTAGGCAACCACATGGTGAGTGTTAAGCCTGAATCCTCTCTCCCTGGCTTTCTGAAGGCACCAGCCTCCAAGGTGGCCCCTCATCTTGGAGGATGCCTAGTGGCTGGAAGCTGAGATGATTTAATCTTCTGGGAAGGCCCCTTGACTGAGGCTTCTGAACTCCCCCTGGCTCAGGCCAGGCCAGAGTAGATCTTCTACCCTTTTCCCTCTTTCTCCATCATTCTTAATTTCTTCCTTCTATTGTAAATAAATCACCACAAAATTCTATCCTGACTTGAGTATTTCATTGGGATTTAGAATTTAAATCCCTGGTGACCATTAAATATTATATTCAGTCTCAACCTTAAAAATTTACCATTAACAATAGTGACATCCAAGGGCCCTGAATTCAAGAGCCTATTGGGAATACTGCTGCTCCTAGTTCACTGTTCTTAACCCAGGGGAAAAATGCCTTTAATTATGGAGCCTATACATTACTTCTGGTAACTTTATAACCACACCAGAAGACTCATAAATGAAATTTTTTTGCAACCAAAGTCCTTCACATTGTTAAATTGTTGAATATCATTAAATGATATGAACCTAGCAGAGGAAATGGCATTAAAGAAGAAATATTAACATCTACTTTAAAATATTCCTTAAAAACCATCAGACTCTTCCATCTGATTTGTACCTTGGGGAATAGTAAGTACCAAGTAAATGCTTCATGCACTTATTCATTCATTCTCATTTCTTACCCACCCTCCTCCCTCTAACCAATATTCTTTGGTATTTTCTGGTAGTTATAGAGGGAAACAGTGATATTTAAGTAGATAATCCATAATATGTAGGAGAGGGAATAGGATGAGAAAATTTATGATTGTCACCCTCTCTTTTCCTAAGTCAAGTTTAGGCAATACTATAAGTTTTATTCAGTTACTAGTTCAGGCTCAGATCATCTACCACATCCAGCTCAGAAAACAGAGTCATATCCACTAACACTGACTTGACACCTGATAGCTCTCCATGGTTCCCCTTCTTTTTTTTATTGTTTTTCTTGGAATGTTTCCCTAATACTATTCCTCACAAACTCACTCAAAATTCAGTGGTCAGTGTCAGTCATGGAACTTGAGAATCTCTTGGTAACCTTGCCCCAAGTCTTGTTTTCTGTCAACATGATATTAGACCTAGGGCAAATCACTTAGCCTAGTTGAACATCATTTTCATCATTTGCATGATGAGGGTAAAAATAAAATAGATGATTATGAAAAGCAATTGATATAATGCATGTAAATCACTTTGCAAAACTTCCAAGTACTTTAGCACCATTGCAAATGATAACCCAAAAGATTCTCAGATTTTTTCACTGGAAAATGTGCTGATGGATTATTAACTTATATGAGCAGTGTGATAGAGGAAGGTTCCAGAGACTTGATTTAACAGAGACTGGAAGAACTGTGAGGATTTCCATCCACAGTAGGGGATGGAGAAAAGGGCTTGGAATCCAGAAGAAGAGCAGATTCCAAGAGGGAAACAGTTGGCTCTCTCAGTCTTGAGAAAGCAAAGGAGCTGGTTTGGTTAGAGACTAACTACTGAGCACTGAACTTGATCCCTATGTGAACCCAACTATCATCCCCTCAAAGATCCCCAAAGAGAGGTGACAGGAACCTGAATGAAGCAAGAAGCAGTTTTCAAGATCTGTCATACCCCTTGGACACCCTGCATCTGGATATTGCTCAGCCATGATAAGACCAGAGTTCACCCACCCTGAACCTCTGAAAGGGAGGGAAAGGAAACTTAGTTAGGTAGGGACCTCCTTTCACCACTTTCCTCTAGACCCTGAAACCCCATAACCACTTTTCCTGTTTAACCCTGGACCATTTAATTATTAGAATAAAGACTGTTATCTACCATCCGGACTACAGTGTGAGTGAAGAACACTAGCTCAACTGAGGAGAGAGAAACTGATTTCTCTCTTTTCCACTAGGGAATAAGAATATTTCAAATCACAGTTATTAGAAGACAGGGAAAGGGCAAGTTTAGTGAAGAGACATTTCTGAAGAGGACTGTAGGAGGGAACAAACCTATCTCCCCTCTCCTTCTATGTCCTGGGGCAAATAACATGTACTCCTCACCTCCCTTGCCTTTAACTAGAGGGGTTTCATTCTCTCTCTCATTAATACCATCCAATCAACCCCTCCATTACGGCAGTGATACAAAAATGAGACTCTGTGTTTATTGTAAATAAACATATAATAATTTGCTATTGGTTTTCCTTTCCTTTTTTCCTTGTAATTTTATTATGATGTCACTCAGCAAGGCCTTCTGGCCTAAACACATTTAGTGTAATTATAGCTGAACTTTAATTGAACTATTTCATCAGGCAAGGTAAATATATGGCATTAGTTAATTAGTGCTGGGAGGATATACAGAGAAGTGAATCAAGGAGTGAAATTATTTTATTGCTCACTCCTGAATCATCCCTTAGCTGTTATAACTTATACTTACTTTTAAAATTTCTTTTCTACCTCCCCAACTCCCCATCCCCCCGCCATCCTCATATATTTTAACCCATTAATAATTTCCAGAGCCGGAGCTAGAACCCACCACAGACATCTTAAAAAACAAAACAAAACAAAACAAAAAAAAATAAAAATAAAAATAAAAAACCTAAATTGCCCAAAATGGTGTAACATGGAGAAAATTGAAAACATGACATCATAGGTTGTTTCTACTATGCTCTTTCCCAGCCTCCAATGTCTTCTTCTTCTGATGCTTCCATTTCCCACCATGGCAACTAGTGACTACTTGGATGTTTGTTTGCATTGGCCATTTTCTCTTCCAAGGATATGCTCCCTCTTCACATCCATCATTCAGAATATCCAGCGAGTTTCTGGGCTCAGCTCAAATGCCACATCCCACATCATGTCCTTGCTAGTCTGTTGATTATTAGGGCATATCCTCCCTCGAATCACCTTTTATCTATTTCTTCCATTCTTTGATTCTGATTACATATATACATGTGTATATATATACACATGTATATATTGTATATATATGCACATGTATATATGTATGCCTATCTATTGTTATACATAGTTAGATATATCCAGATATATCCTCCCCATGGCTATAAACTCATTGAAGACAGAGACAGTTTTTACTTTGGTTTTAATAGCACCAATGCATGGCGCATAGTGGGTTCTTTAAAATATCTATTAATTGCCCATTACAACAAACAATTAGGCCTATTTTCCCTTAATCAATATTCTGTACTTAGACATTATCTCTACTTTCCCATCAAAATTTCCATTTTTCTCATTGCCACTAGGGAGAAATCTAAGCAATCCTTCAAGGAAGAAGGTGATATGAGAATCAACTCATATTTCAATCTTCTTTCCAGGGATATTTTTGAGGATTGTTGGAAAAATACAAGTTTATGCTTATATAACCCTTAAAATTTCAAGAAAAATGGCAAACTTGTTTTTAGTGATTGCTTTTCCAACCCCAGACTCATAGACAATCACAAATGTGGTCTTCAAATGTTCACACAGTGATTTTGACTTCTTATCATAACTCATCTCACATATCAGAATATTTAACTTGGATACAATTTATATAGTTTTATCTATTTTTGTGTTTTATTACTGTAAAATGTTATATAAATGTGAACAATCATCAAAAGATAGTAGTAGGCAAATAATAACAATTTTATTTTAAAAAGACCTTCTTATTCCTTCCAAGGTCCTTTGAACTTTATGGTATTTTTTGTTGGTTTGTTGTTTTTTTTTCTGCAGCCCTCTAATATAGCTTCTTAACTAATCAATCATCTGTTATTTATTAAATAACTATTATATATAAAGTTCTATACTAGGTGGTTAGGCATATAGATTAAAAGAATACAATGATCCCTACTTATTGAACTATATTGAATGAAATATTTTACTTTCTGTGGTATTTAGGTGGCATGTATATGGTAGGACATCATAATCCAACTCAATATAATTCTAGAAACTGGACTATATCGCTCTTAAAATATTAGTTTCTCGCAATTGAAATCTTGAGTTAGAATTGGAATGTTCTAGCCAGAAGGGTTCTTAGATGCCATCTAGTACCTTCTCTTTCATTTCATGGAGGAAAAAAAAATTGAGGCTTGAAAGCCAAATGGCTCACAAGGTCACATAACTAGTGAGCCATAGACTCATCTCCACAACCTGTTTTTCATATCTATATAGTGTTATTCCCAAAGAAGCCTTCAGATTTGTGGAAAAGGTTTCACCCAGCATGTTAATTATCCAAAATTTTAAAAACAGAAAAGAGGATTTCATTTTCCCTGTTCTTAAAAACCTCTTAGAAGTATTTGCTGATTTCTATATATTAACACTCATGAAGAAATGTTCATAAATTTAATGCATGAGATTTGATTCAGAAGCACTAACTACAGAACTTACAAAACCCTATCAAAACCCCTGTGATTTTACCTCTGTGCCATCCTATCTTTGTGACCTTGGAAAGCAAAAAGAACATGCCTCTGAAAGTGCACAAAGTGAAAAAGGGAAAAAAAGACAAACTCTAATCTTTTTTTTTTTTAGTTTGTTTCATCAGCCCCCCTTTTGATATCTATCTTACAATACGACTGTGCTCCCCACACATTTTCAAAGGTCAAGGACTTCTGTTGAATTTGATCTTTAGCAAGCAGGTGGGAGGTACCATTTTTTTAGGCACTGTTTCTAGGATGGGAACAAAACAGTGAATCTAATGAAGTACTGGAGAGAGTGATTACAAAGTCAGACCTCAAAGGTTTGATTTACTTGCTAAAGAGTAGATAGATAATGGTTTGTGGAACAGGAACAAAAGAGTCATGAGATAGGAAACTCTGTGATTTTTATAAAGTGCCAAATAATTATCATATTTTCCAGACTTAATAGAAGCCAGCCTGTAATCTCTCTGATTTATGTCACTCTCTCCTGCTGAGATGTTTCTTCTCCATCCAGGCTAGGAGATATTTCTCAGTTCCTAACTCATCCTTTTCTATTGTTGTTGTTGTTGTTGTTTTCCCTGGAGGGAAGCAATTTCAAGAATACAGTACCCTTACATTTAGTAAACATTTAAATAATAAATATTTGATCATTTGAGATAAAGAACTATATATCAAGTGGTTGTGAATGGAGATCTTTGCATGGTAATTAGCAGCTTCCAATGCCTTAAGGAAAAATAAGGTATCCTCCTCTCCAGAGTCATTTGTATATTTTCCCACAGAGCAAAGATGGGTAGGAAGCAATTAGAGCAAAGTGGTCATATGGGGAAAAATTCTTTCAAGTACAATGAGATAATGTCTTGGGGCGGCGGGGCAGCTGGGTGGCAGCTGGGTGGCTCAGTGGATTAAAAACCAGCCCCAGAGATGGGAGGTCCTGGGTTCAAATCTGACCTCATATACTCCCTAGCTATGTGACCCTGGGCAAGTCACTTAACCTTTTTACCTAACCCTTACCACTCTTCTACCTTGGAACCAATACCCATGATTGATTCTAAGACTGAGGGTAAGGGTTAAAAAAAAGATAATATCTAAGCATACTGAAATTCTAGTAACCATTGTGGAGTAGAATTTATTTTCTGCTCAATTTAAGATAAAGTGAATAGGTCTTGATTTGTTTTTCCAGTGTTTGTTCTTTTTAAAGAGAGACAGAGAGAGAGGAAAGGAGAGAGGGAAGGAGGGAGAGACGGAGAGAGGGAGAGAGGGAGGAAGGAAGGAAGGAAGGAAGGAAGGAAGGAAGGAAGGAAGGAAGGAAGGAAGGAAGGAAGGAAGGAAGGAAGGAAGGAAGGAAGGAAGGAAGGAAAGAAGGAAGGAAGGAAGGAAGGAAAGAAGGAAGGAAGGAAGGAAGGAAGGAAAGAAGGAAGGAAGGAAGGAAGGAAGGAAGGAAGGAAGGAAGGAAGGAAGGAAGGAAAGTGAAAAAGGAAGGGGGAAGAAAGGAGGGAAGAATGAAAGAAGGAAGAGAAGGAGAAAGGGAGGATGGAAGGAAGAAAGAGTATACATTCCGCTGTTGGTCAGAATTGGACTAAAGTGAGAAAATAAGGCAAGTACCATTCAAGAAATGATACCTATTTATTGCCACCATTTATTATTCATTTTAGTAGATCCCTAGTTTTCCTTCATGCCTGTTTATTTTATTTTTATTTGATATGAGTCTTATAAATATAGATATATCCTTTATATTTATACCTACATTCATCACTCTATATCCTCTGAACAAATCCAAGATCTGTGGGAACAGGTATTAGAATCTAGATTTGCTGAAAGATAATCCAATATTTTTCTGTTGCATTAAGGATACCCCAGGTGCTAGAATCTGAATCTAGAATCAGATAGTCAGGAAAAAGGAAGAGGCAGAAACAAATTTTGTTCCTGGGATAAGTAAAAAATCCCAGAAAGTGTTGAGAGGCCAGACTCTTATTCTTGTGACAGAGGCTGGCAGATAAGAAAAGTGCCAGCCTGAAGAGTGTGTGCATCTGATCACCTTGATGGGGGAGGAGCCGCAGAGGATAGAATCTTGAGGAGAAGGAAGTTCCCTCAGAAGAACAGTTGGTGTCTCAGTTTGGGAGAAGCTAAAGAGGGAGGGATTAATAAGACTTTCTCCTGAGGGTTACAAACATTTTTCCTGCTTGTGACTGGAAATCCTCCCCTCCCCCAATATTTCCCAATTGAAAAAAGACTATTGGAGAGAAACCTGAGAAAGGCATTTTGAATCTATGTCAGACTTTACCTCAGCTCTTGGTGCCCTGGGTCTGAATTGTGGCCAAGGGACCAAACCTTGGGTCAGCCAACCTGACTATCTCTCAAGGGGCTCAGACTGCCAAAGCCTGAGTTTCCTCCAAATTCGAGAAGGTAGGGAAAAGGGTTTCAGATAGAGACAGGGACCTCCTTTTCCCACTATCTTTTGCCATTCCTTTCCCTGCCAGTTATTCCTCTGTATTACCCTGATTGAGTTAATTGACATTAAAGTAGGTATCTTTTCCCCAAGCTGTGAATCAAGTGTGAGTGAACAGATCAAGGGAAGATACATCTTCCTAAGAATAAACCCTTTGGTCTCTAGTAGTGTAGAGGGGACAAGAGGGACAAGAACAAATCTGAGAAAGCAGCCATAGCTAAGAAGGGAAGGTAGAAGGGAGGGGGGAAATCTTCAAACCCCTCTCCTCTTTCTGAGCCACCTCTAAACCTCAGCTGTCTTTCCTAGATCCTGTTTCCTTTATGATCCCCAAAACTTTTTCTCTATTACATTCTCTATACAGCCCATGTGTAAAAAGTCAGATGGCAAGAGTTGATAGGAAGATCAAGGCCAAAGAGATGATTTTCCCAGAGTCCAATGAATAGTCACAAGGGCAAGATAGTAAGGTAGAATATCTTGCTCCTTTCTCTTAGAAGCAAGTGAACATTGAACCCAAGGAGGTACTCCAATGCCAGCCTCTGCCTCCCTCAACAGGCCATAGATTCTAGCCATTCATCTCTCTTACCATCCATACAGGCAGACAGTTGGCCAGCCCTTCACTTTCCCACTGTTGCCTATGTTACCATCCTGGGCCCTGGTCCTCTCTGGCTCTGAAACTTCTGAGGAAAACAGAACATGACACCTTGACCATGTTTTTTAAGGCTTTAGGCGCTCCCGGGAGAAAAGGTGTGGGGGGGGAACCTGGATATTTGTCCTTTGTCTTAATATTGAACTTCAATTTTTTACCTGCCTCACCCCAAATCAGAACCTTTAGTCCTTGAGGCTACTGAGAAGAAAAAAAAAATGGTTTTAAGGGTTCAAGAACTCAAAGCAATTGATATTATCTCAGTACTCTCTATTTTCTGTCTATAAAATAACTTCTGCATCAGAAAAGCTGTTCTACTTCTTAATAATTGATCTTAAGGCAGCTAGGTGGCATAGTGGATAGAGTGTTAGGTCTAGAATTAGAACTGAATTCAAATAGAACTCAGACCCTTCATAGCTATGTGACCTTGGGTGTCAGATAATTTTAGAGCTATGACTTTAAATCTAGATTTAAATGATAGCCAAATAAAATTCCCAAGTCAGTCTGGAAATTTATGGTAATTTAATTAATATAGAGGGAAGGAATTTAAGGAAACTGAGGAAAGAGGATATAGGATTTCTCCTACCTGACCTATGCCAGGGGGAGTTTTAAAATTCCCACCTCTAGGTCTCTGAACAAGATTAGAGGATTCTGAGAGGGAAAAGTTGGAAAGTAAAGGAGGAAAATTCATCCAGAAACTCACCACCGAACCAGACAATAACTTGTAGTCATGCTAAGATGCCAAAAGGCTCAGTACGCAGCTCTCAGCTAACTCACCACCAACAATCAGGGAAAGAGAGAGAGAGAGTCCTTGAGGGACAAAAAATCTCAAATATATAGACTTTTTATCCTTGTGTCTCCTCCTCTAAATTTTCACATCTACCAATCACATTAAAGGCATTTTCTCCAGGACTGTCCATACTTTTAGTTCTCACCTTCTTTGATTTAAATTATATCCTTAAGAGTTATTTAATACTTCTTTGTTAAGTTCCCTTTTTGGGAGTTACTTGATCTTTTGGGGATTAATTTAACCTTTATAGTTACTTAACACCTTTTTTGTATTAGATCTAAAAATAGACAGCTTAAAGTTCTAGCTTCACTATAAGGTGAGAACTAAGTACCTTCATTGTTCAATCAGAAGATTAAAACTTTATCTTTCCCTAAAGTACTATCTAAGCAGGGTAGAGTAATTTAGAGTTCCCAAGACAGTCCTGATTTTGTTAAACTAAGTATGTTCATTGTTACAGTCAGGAAATAGCTAAATCCAATCTTCACATGGGAAGGCCACTTAACCCTGTTTGCCTCAGTTTTCTTATCTATAAAAAGAACTAAAGAAGGAAATGGCAAAATACTCTAGTGTCTTTGCCAAGAAAACCCCAAATAGCATCCCAAAGGATCATATTCAACTTAAATGAATAAATATTGATCTCTAAATATATTTTACTCAGTTACTACATTTACCTTGTCAGTACCTTGCTAACAAAGGCATCCAATACTTTCATGTTTCATTGTAAGAAACCAATGATCTAATTGGTTTCCAGATGCCTCTAATAAGCCAATCTCAGCAAAACATCTCTGACTCAAAGGTTCCTAATGGACTTGATGAAAGTATTCTCAATTTTTAAAACACTAGCCACTAAATTATGTGTGGACTATAGAAACGATTGAGTTTTAGGGTTTGGAGTGGGGGACAACCCCATAGGAAAATAGGATTTTTTATTCTTTGGAACAGATATATTTGTGACATCTGTTTTTCACTAATTTCTAGTTTCTGTTAATCTCTTAGAATGTTGACTTTCTTCAATGTAGATATGTATAAAATTTTTTGAAACCAGATAGCTTCTGTACCTATGTGAAATTTGTCACATAAAAGAAAGTTGTGAATTGTTCTGTCAGAAAAAAATATTTCCTACATGGCCATTTCTTTCACTACTCTTTGGAACTACAGTTAGGATAATACAGGATCTGGCTGCATCTACACTGAAGGGCTAAATGGCATGGAATATGATATTCCAGAAAGCAAGGGAACTAGGTCTAAAACCAAAAATCAACAACCCAGCAAAACTGACTATATTCTTACAGGGGAAAGAATGGTCATTTAATAAAATAGATTTCCAAACATTCATGAAGAAAAGACCATATCTGAATAGAAAATTTGATGCCTAAACAAAGAACTCAAGAGAATTATCAAAAGGTAATTAAGAAAAGGGGAAAAAACAAAAACAAAACAAAACAAAAAACAAACAAACTTTTCTTAAGGAACCCAATAAGTTAAAATGATATATATCCCTACAAGAAAAGAGGATATTGGTAAATCTTAAAAATTGTTATTATCACCTGGGTAGCTAGAAGAATTATACCTAGAGGGAACAATGACAAACTGTATAGGATGAACTGCCAAGAAATAAATATGTATATAGATATATATGTATGCATAAATATACATATATATGCACAGCTAGTAATCATAACTATGAATATGAATGGAATGAAGTGACTCATAAAATGCAAGCAATTAGCAGAGTGAATTAGAAACCAAAACCCTGCCATGTGTTGCCTACAAGAAACACACATGAGGAAGGTAGACACACATAGGGTAAACGTAAGTGGATTTGGCCAAATCTATTGAACATAAACTGATAAAAATAAGGCAGGCTTCTCAATCATGATATCTAACAAAGCCAATGTGAAAATAGATCTAGTCAAAAGAAATAAGGAAAGTAATTACATCCTAATTACAACTCAAGCATGAAATATGTAGGAAAACTATGCTAGTGGGATACCTGAATTTTCCTCTATCAGAACTAGATAAATCAAACCAAAAAAAAAATAAGAAAGAGGTAAGAGAAGTGAATGAAATATTAGAAAAATAGTTAATATATGAAGAAAAATAAATAGGAACAAACAGGAATATACCTTCTTTTCAACAGCACATGGTACATTCACAAAGCTTGACCATGTATTAGGGCATAAAAACATTGCTAACAAATGGAAAAGGGCAGAAATAATAAATGCAATCTTCTCAGATCACAATACAATGAAAATAATAATTAGTAAGGTCACATGGAGAGGCAAATCAGAAATTAATTGGAAATAAAATAATACAATTCTCCAAAATCAGTTAGTTATAAAACAAATCATAGAAACAATTAATATTTTCATTGATGAAAAGGTCAATGATGAGACATCCTTTCAAAAACTATGGGAAGTAGCGAAAGCAGTATGCAAGGGGAAATGTATATCCTTGAGTTCATATATTAACAAATTAGAGAGGGCAGAAGACAATGAATTGGGCATGTAAATAAAAAAACTAGAAAGCGAACAAATTAAAAATCCTCAGATGAAGACTAAATTAGAGATCCTAAAAATCAAAGGAGAAATTAATAAAATTGAAATTCAAAGAACTATTGATTTAATAAATAAGACTAGAAGCTGGTACTTTGAAAAAACAAATAAAATAGACAAAATATTGGTCAATCTAATTAAAAAAATGGAAAGAAGACAATAAAATGGACAGTATCCAAGATGTAGTGAGGTCTCACCTCTAATGAAGAGGAAATTAAGGCAATAATTAAAAACTATTATGCCAAATTTTATCACAATAAATATGGCAATCTAGGTGATATGGATCACTATTTGCAAAAATATAAATTACTCAGACTAATAGAGGAAGAAACAGAATACCTAAACAATCTCATATCAGAAAAAGAAATTGAACAAGCCATCAAAGAACTCCCTAAGAAAAAATCCCCAGGACCACATGGATTCACAAATGAGTTCTATCAAATATTCAACAAACAAATAATCCCAATATTATAAAAACTATTTGATGGAATAAGCAAAGAAGGAGTTCTACCAAATTCCTTTTATGACACAAATATGGTACTGATTCTAAAGCCAGAAAGGTCAAAAAAAGAGAAGAAAACTACAGACCAATATCCCTAATGAACATAGCTGCAAAAATCTTAAATAGACTAATAGCAAAAAGACTCCAGCAAGTGATCACGAGGGTTATTCACTATGACCAGGTAGGATTCATACCAGGAATGCAAGGATGGTTCAATATTAGGAAAACCATCCACATAATTGACCATATTAAGAAAGAAATCAACAAAAATCACATGATTATCTCAATAGATGCAAAAAAAGCCTTTGACAAAATACAACACTCATTCCTATTGAAAACACTAGAAAGTATAGGAAGAGAAGGTCCTTTCCTAAAAATAATTAAAAGTATATATCTAAAACATCATCTGCAATGGGGACAAAATAGAAGCCTTCCCAATAAGATCAGGAGTGAAACAATGATGCCCATTATCATCTCTATTATTTAGTGTTGTACTAGAAACACTAGAAGTAGCAATTAGTGAAGAAAAAGTAATTGAAGGTATTAAAATAGGCAATGAGGAGACCAAGCTATCACTCTTTGCAGATGATATGATTGTCTACATAAATAATCCTAGAGAATCAACTAAAAAGCTAGTAGAATTGATCAACAACTTTAGCAAAGTTGGAGGATACAAAATAAACCCACATAAGTCATCAGCATTTCTATATATCTCCAACACACGCCGGCAGCAAGAGTTAGAAAAAGGAATTCCATTTAAAATTACCCTAGCCAATATAAAATACTTAGGAATCTATCTTCTGAGACAAACACAGGAACTAACTATATGAACACAACTACAAAACACTCTCCATACAATTAAAACTAGATCTAAACAATTTGAAAAACATTGATTGCTCATGGGTAGGATGAGCTAACATAATAAAAATGGCTATCCTACCCAAACTGGTTTACTTATTCATTGTGATACCCATTTAAATACCAAAAAACTTTTTTTACTGAATTAGAAAAAAGCATAACAAAATTCATTTGGAAGAACAAAAGATCAAGGATATCTATGGAAATCATGAAAAATAATGCGAAGGAAAGTGGTCTTGCAGTCTTAGATCTCAAACTATACTATAAAGCAGTGATCATCAAAAAAATATGGTACTGGCTAAGAGACAGAAAGGAGGATCAATGGAATAGACTTGGGGTAAGTGACCTCAGCAAGACAGTCTATGATAAGCCCAAAGATCCCAGTTTTGGGAACCAAAATCCGCTATTTGATAAAAAGTCCTGGGAAAATTGGAAGACAGTGTGGGTGAGATTAGGTTTGGATCAACACTCACACCCTACACCAAGATAAACTCAGAATGGGTGAATGACTTGAATGTAAAGAAGGAATCAATAAGTAAATTATGTGAACACAGAATAGTATACATGTCAGACCTTTGGGAAGCGAAAGATTTTAAAACCAAGCAAGATTTAGAAAGAGCCACAAAATGTAAAATAAATACTTTTGACTACATCAAATTAAAAAGTTTTTGTACAAGCAAAACCAATGTAACTAAAATCAGTATGGAAGCAACAAGTAAGGGAAAATCTTCCTAACAAAAACCTCTGACAAAGTTCTAATTACTCAAATTTCAAATGGGCTAAATCAATTGTACAAAAAAAATCAAGCCATTCCCCAATTGATAAATGGACGAAGGACATGAATAGACAATTTTAAGTTCAAGAAATCAAAACCATTAATAAGCACAAGAAAAAGTGTTCTAAATCACTTATAATCAGAGAGATGCAAATCAAACCCAGAGGGATCTATGAGAAAGAATACTATCCACATTCAGAGGAAAAACTGTGGGAATAGAAACACAGAAGAAAACAACTGTTTGATTACATGGGTCAAGGGGGGGGTATGTAGATTCTAAAGGATCATTCTAGTGCAAACATCAACAACATGGAAATAGGTTCTGATCAAGGGCACAAGTAAAACCCAGTGGAATTGTGGGTTGGTTACTAGAAGGGTAGGGAGAGGGGAGGGAGGGAAATAATATTATTCTTGTAACCAAGGAATAATGTTCCTAATTGACTAAATAAAATTTAAAAAAATAAAAGGTATCTCTCTCAGTCAGTCCATGTGCCATGATTAGGTCATCTCCAGTTATCCTTTGCTGTGATAATACTTTATACATTTCTCTTTTCTGCTGAACTGTGATCTATTTCCCTGAATAAGTCTGAGTAAATACATTATAGTTACTTCTTCATTGGCTTTAAGAAGTTAAATTTTTTATTACAGTGATAAAAACATCAAGAACACAAGCAAACACCAAAAACAAAACAAAATTCCCACATACTTAATGAATGGCAAACATACTTGTCTCGGTTATGGAACCCTTCTGTCTCCTAGAGTTGGAGTTGGAAACAAAATGTTCTTGGCATTTCCCAAGAAGCTATTCAGCTATTAGGTAAGTCCTAAATGGCATTGGCCTAATCTGGATGTACATTTTGGGTCTTCCAGATTATTGGAATTCATATGTTGCTGTCAAACTGGGACAATATAGAACAGCGTTTCTCAACCTCTCAATTTGTAGCAATGAGAATACATAATGCATATCAGGTATTTACATTCCAAATAATAACTGTAGCAAAATTACAGTTTTGAAGTAGCCACCAAAATAATTTTTTGGTTTGGGGTCACTGCAACATGAGGAACTGTATTGCGGGGTCACATCATTAGAAAGGTTGAGAACCACTGATATAGAAGGATCAGTGTCATAGCACTGATAGCTCAAAGTATTTCATTGTTATACTTTGCCTATATAGAATGGTGGATTTTAGACTATAGGACCCCTCCCCACTTTTTTTCCCTCCCTTGCTCCTCTCATTGAATCGCTTCATCCTCTTTCCTTCCTTTCTAATTTCAATATGGTTAAGAAGATGAGAATTTGGACATAGCTGTCAATTTCCCCATTGACTGTTTAACTTCTTTATGGTAAAGAGGAAGACAAACTTTTAGGAATATCCCTTCACATTGGCATTATTAAAGTACTGTGAAAAAGAGATCAAGGAAAAGGGGTATTTTATTTCAATAGAGAGGGAGAGTTTAAATAGTTCCCAATATTAATTTTAAAAGGAGAGGTAGAATAATAACTGTTACTAATGAGCAAAACATGTATTTTTTTTTTCACTTTCTGGATACTTTGCCCTGTCAAAACTCATGTGAACCCAAGAAAATTCCATCAGCCTTAATGGCCTAATTCAAATACTGCCTAATTCATGAAATGATTAGGAATGCCCACTCGCCAGGAAACAAGGTCTTGCTCATCTTAAAGCAGGGGCAATGAAGTACAGTGGAAAGATTTTTTTGATTTTGCCAAAACAGTTGGTTTTGTATCCTGAATATACTACCTAAAATAATATTCTTTTTGTGGGGTGTGGGGAGGTAAGTAGCGATAGGAAAAGGAAAGACTTCATATAAAAGCAGAAATATTAAATGCATTCTTTTTAGAGTATAATGTAATGAAATTATATTTAATAAAGTGCCATGAAACATAGATTAAAATTATTTGAATACCAAATAATCTAATATTTCAGTTTATATAGGTCAAAGAACAAATGGTAGGAACTATCAATAAGTTCATTGAAGAGAATGATAACATTGAGCAAACATTCCAACATTTGTGGGATTGAATCAAAGCAGTACTTAGGGAAAACAATGGTACAAAAATATTCATAGCAACTCTATTAATGGTGAAAAAGAATAGGAAATTAAAGAGATGACCAACAATTTGAGAATGGCTGAATAAGAGTTCTATGACTGATAGAGAATACTATTGTACTATTGTACTATAAGAAATATGCAGGCAGGTTTCAGGGTAAAAATATAGAAAGACTTCTATGAACTTATACAAAGTGAAGTGAGCAGAAACAGGTATGCATTGTACAGAGTAACAATGATTTTGTAAGAATGATTAGTTGTGAAAAACAGCTACAATGATCAAACCAATAATCCAATGTAGTCCCAAAGAACCATGATGAAAAATACTCTCTACCTCCAGAGAAAGAGAACCCATGAACTCTGAATACAATTTTGAAACTTACTTTAGTTATTCTTTATTTTTCTTGTTATATTCTATTATATTCTTTTGCAAAATGACTAATATTGAAATATGTTTTCATAACTTTCTATGTATAATTGTTATCAAATTGATTGATTTTTTAGGAAGGGAAAAAGATGGTAGGAAGGGATAAAAATGGGAATGCAAAAAATTAATGTTATTTTTTACATTTTTTTTTACAGTTGGGAGATATGTTGCATAATTTCTAACCACCAAAATGCAATTTAGCGAAACTGAGTCTCCAAGTTTCCGATAAAGTAAGATAGGTTTAGGGAGTCAAGATGGCAAGCTAGAAGGAGCAGGAGTTCAGACCACTGAATACCCTTCCTAACCGATCATAAACTGAATGCTCCCAGGGGACTTTAAAACAAACTTAACAACAAGACAGAGCCAAGGAACCCTCCTGCTTGACTTAATTCAAAAGGTACATCCCCCAAAAAGTTGGAATCTGAGAATACTCGGGTTTAAGAGGAAGACAGAAAGAAGGTCTCAGGACCCATCCCCTCTCCCACCTAGAGCGCTGAGACTCCAGCAGCAGCTGGAACATCTGGGCGGGCAAAGGTGCTGGTCTGGAGGGCGTACATTGCAAGCAGGGCTGTGCTAAGTTCAGAGCATCCAACGCAGATGACAAGGAAGATGCTAGAGAGGGAGCATAGCCCTAGCAGCCTGGCCAGAGCTGTGGAGATCCTCCATATTTGCTCCAGCCTTCCAGGAAGTTTTGGATTCAGAGCACACCCAGCCCAACTAAGCTAAACTTAATCCCATCAAAAGTCTCCAGAACTCAGGGAAGCCCAGGCTCCATGCCCATCCTCATTAACTGCTGGACTTTAATCCAATCAAAGCCCCCAGAGGACAGGGAAGCTCAAACCCCAACAAACCTTCACCAGAGACTACACCAAGAGATCTCCTGTTAAAGTTCCAAGAGGGGAGACTGATAGAAGCGCCCAAATTAAAAAAAAAATGAGAGGAGCAGGAGCACAAACAAATACAGGGAATAAAGAAGGGGTGAATTTGAGCAAACAACAGAAAAAGAAGAAAGAAACTACAATAGATAGCTTCTACTCAGCAAATGGAAAAGAGGAGGCCAGATCAGTAAACAATAAATCAGAAATCCCAGCGAATTCGATACAGGCTGTGGAAGAACTCAAAACACAATTAAGAGAGGCTGAAGACAATTGGGAAAAGAACTGAAAAATTAGTATAAGTCATCTGGAAACAGAGACACTTGAACTAAAAAGATAAAACAGTGTCTTTAAAACCAAAATCAAGCAGTTAGAAAATGAGGCAAAGGAGATGAAAGATGAGGTAAAGAGGATGAAAGACGACCTCCAAACAAAATCAGACCAGAAGGAAAAAAAATGACCAAAAAGCCAGGGATGAAATCCAGTCTTTAAGAACCAGAACACAACAACTGGAAATAAGTGACCTCACAAGGCAACAGGACACTATAAAACAAAACAAAAAGAATGAAAAAATTGAGCAATATATGAAGCATCTTATTCACAAAACAGATGATTTAGAAAATTGTTCGAGAAGAGAAAATTTAAGAATCATTTGTCTACCAGAAGACCATGACAAAAGAAAAAGACTGGACATAAATTAACTACAGGAAATTATTCAGGAAAACTGCCCCTATATCCTAGAACAAGAGGGGAAAGTGGAGATTGAAAGAATCCGCAGATCACCTCCTGTATTTAATCCCCAATTGACAACACCGAGGAATATTATAGCCAAATTCAAAAACTATCAGACCAAAGAAAAGATATTATAAGCTGCCAAGAAGAAACCATTCAGATACCACAGAAACACAGGGAGGATAACTCAGGATCTGGCTGCATCCACACTGAAGGACCGAAAGGCATGGAATATGATATTCTGGAAAGCAAGGGAACTAGGTCTACAACCAAGAATCAAATACCCATCAAAACTGATTAGATTCTTATAGGGGAAAGTATGGGCATTCAACACAATAGAAGAATTCCAAGCATTCGTAAAGAAAAGACCAGACCTGAAGAGAAAATTTGATGTCCAAGCACAGAACTCAAGAGAATCATCAAAAGGCACTTAAAAAAGAGGGGGAAAAGAAAACAAAAGAAAACAACAACAAAATTTTTTAAGAGACTCAATAAGTTAAAATATGTATTCCCATAAGGAAAGAGGTCATTGGTAACTCTTAAAAACTGTTGCTATCACCTGGATAGCTAGAAGAACTTCAAATAGAGGGAACAGTGACAAACTGTATAGGATGAAAGGACAAGACATAAATAGGATTATAGATATATGCATGAATAAATACATATACATGTGTGTTAATATATATACACACAACCAGAACTTTAAAAAAAAGAGGCTAATATTAAAAGAAATTGGAAAAGAAACAAATGAGGGTAAATTGATATGTCACAAAGAAGCTTATGGCGGGAGGGGGGACAACATCAATACACTGGAAGGGTAAAGAGGTTAGAGCTGGGAAATACTTAACTCTTATGTGCTTTGAAACTGACCAAAAGAGGGAAGAACAATCCAATCCATTGGGGCAGAGAATAGATTTGCACCCTATAGGGGAGGAGAAGGGTAAAAAACGGACTGGTGGGGAGGGAAGCAGTACAAGGGAGGGAGAGGGTGGGGGAAAATTTTAAAAAGACTACAGGGGAAAATAAGGGGGGAATAAGAAGGGAGGTGGGGTAGAAAGGGAAGTAAAATAAGGGTGGAAACTAGGGGGATTGACTATAAACAAACATTGGTGTAGAAGGGAATAGTGAAAGAAGAAAAGGCAGGACCAGGAGTAGAAATCAAAATAATGGGAAATACACAGCTAGTAATCATAACTCTGAATGTGATTGGAATGAACTCACCCATAAAATGCAAGTGAATAACAGAGTGGATTAGAATCCAAAATCCTACCATATGCTTTGTCCAAGAAACACACATGAGGAAGGTAGATTCACATAGGGTGAAAGTAAGAGGATGGAGCCAAATCAATTGGGCATCAACTGATAAAAAGAAGGTAGGAGTCACAATCATGATGTCTGACAAAGCCAAAGTAAAAATAAATCTAGTTAAAAGAGATAGTGAAGGTAACTACATCCTGATAAAAGACAGTATAGACAATGAGGAAATATCTGTACTCAATATGTATGCACCAAATGGCATACCATCCAAATTTCTAAAGAAGAAACTAGAGGAGCTCAAGGATAAAATAGACAGAAAAACTATACTAGTGGGAGATCTGAACATTCCTTTATCCGAACTAGATAAATCAAACCCAAAAATAAATAAGAAAGAGGTGAGAGAAGCAAATGATATCTTAGAAAAATTAGTTAGTAGATATGTGGAGAAAAATAAATAGGGACAAAAAGGAATATACCTTCTTTTCAGCAGCACATGGGACATTCACAAAAATTGACCATGTATTAGGGCACAAAAACATTGCAAACAAGTACAAAAAGGCAGATATAAAAAATGCAACCTTCTCAGACCATGATACAATGAAAATAATAACTAGTAAGGATACATGGAGAGATAAATAAAAAATTAATTGGAAATTAAACAATATGATCCTTCAAAACCAGCTAGTTAAAGAATAAATCGTAGAAACAATAACTTCAATGAAGAAAACGACAATTGTGAGACATCTTTTCAAAACCTATGGGATGCAGCCAAAGCAGTACTCAGGGGAAAATTTATATCCTTGAGTTCATATATAAACAAATTAAGAAGGGCAGAGGTCAATGAATTGGGCATGCAAATTACAAAACTAGAAAGTGAACAAATTAAAAATCCTTAGATGAAGACTAAATTAGAGATCCTAAAAATCAAAGGAGAAATCAATAAAATTGAGTCAAAGAACTATTGATTTAATAAATAAGATTAGAAGCTTTTATTTTGGGGAAAAAAAACAAATAAAATAGATAAAGTACTAGTCAATCTAATTTAAAAAAAGGAAAGAAAAAATTCAAATTGACAATATCCAAGATGAAAAGGGAGACCTCACCTCTACTGAAGAGGAAATTAAGGAATTCATTAAAAACTACTGTACCCAATTATATGGCAACAAATATGGCAATATAGGTGATATGTATGAATACTTACAAAAATATAAATTGCCTAGACTAACAGAAGAAGAAATAAATTACCTAAACAATCCCATATCAGAAAAAGAAATTGAACAAGCCATCAAAGAACTCCCTAAGAAAAAATCCCCAGGTCCAGATGGATTCACAAATGAATTCTATCAAACATTCAAAGAACAAATAATCCCAATATTATACAAACTATTTGACAGAATAATTCAAGAAAGGGTTCTACCAAATTCTTTTTACAACACAAATATGGTACTGATCCCAAAGCCATGCAGATTAAAAACAGAGAAAGAAAACTACAGGCCAATCTCCCTTATGAATATAGATGCAAAAATCTGAAATAGGATACTAGCAAAAAGACTCCAGCAAGTCATCACAAGGGTTATCCACTATGATCAGGTAGAAATCATACCAGGAATGCAAGGATGGTTCAATATTAGGAAAACCATCCACATAATTGACCATATTAACAAGCAAACTGATAAAAATCACATGATTATCTCAAAAGATGCAGGAAAAAAACTTTGATAAAATACAACATCCATTCCTATTGAAAACACTGGAAAGTATAGGAAAGAAGGGCCTTTCCTAAAAATAATAAACAGCATATATCTAAAACCATCAGTAATAGAGATAAACTGAAAGCCTTCCCAATAAGATCAGAAGTAAAACAAGGATGCCCGTTATCACCTTTATTATTTAATATTGTACTAGAAACACTTAGCAGTAGCAATTAGAGAAGAAAAGAAATTGAAGGTATTAAAATTGGCAATAAGGAGACCAAGCTATCACTCTTTGCAGATGAAATGATGATTTACTTAAAGAATCCTAGAGAATCAACCAAAAAGCTGGTCGAAATAATCAACAACTTTAGCAAAGTTGCAGTTTACAAAACAAACCCGCATAAGTCATCAGCATTTCGATATATCTCCAACCCAGTTCAGCAGCAAGAATTAGAAAGTGAAATTCCACTTAAAGTCACCGGAGACAATATAAAATAGTTAGGAATCTATCTGCTGAGACAAACACAGGAACAATATGAACACAACTACAAAACACTCTCCACACAATTAAAACTAGACCTAAACAATTGGAAAAACATTGATTGCTCATGGGTGGGACAAGCTAACATAATAAAAATGACCCAAACTTATCTATCTATTTAGTGTCATCCCCATTGAACTTTCAAAAAACTTTTTTACTGAATTAGAGAAAACCATAACAAAGTTCATTTGGAAGAACAAATGATCAAGGATATCCAGGGAAATAATGAAAAAAAAAAATACAAAGGACTATGGCCTTGCATTCCCAGATCTCAAACTATATTACAAAGCAGTGGTCATCAAAACAATTTGGTACTGGTTAAGAGACAGGAAGGAGAATCAATGGAATAGACTTGGGGTAAATGACCTCAGCAAGACAGTCTATGACAAACACAAAGACCCCAGTATTTGGGACAAAAATCCACTATTTGATAAAAATTGCTGGGAAAACTGGAACACAGCGTGGGAGAGATTAGGTTTCGATCAACACCTCACATCCTACATCAAGATAAACTCAGAATGGGTGAATAACCTGAATATAATGAAGGAAACTATAAGTAAATTAGGTGAACACAGAATAGTATACATGTCAGATTTTTGGGAAGGGAAAGATTTTTAAAACCAAGCAAGACTTAGAAAGAGTCACAAAATTTTGACTACATCAAATTAAAAAGTTTTTATACAAACAAAACCATTGTAACTAAAATTAGAAGGGAAGCAACAAATTGGGAAACAATCTTCATAACAAAAACCTCTTACAAAGGTCTAATTACTCAAATTGATGAAGAGTTAAACCAGTTCTACAAAAAATCAAACCATTCTCCATTTGAAAAATGGGCAAGGACATGAATAGGGCAGTTTTCAGTTAAAGAAATCAAACTATTAATAAGCACATGAAAAAGTGTTCTAAATTTCTTATAATCAGAGAGATGCAAATCAAAACAACTCTGAGGTATCACCTCACACCTAGCAGATTGGCCAACATGACAGCAAAGGAAAGTAATGAATGCTGAATGGGATGTGGCAAAGTGGGAACACTAATTCGTTGCTGGTGGAGTTGTGAATTGATCTAACTATTCTTGAGGGCAATTTGGAACTCTGCCCAAAGGATGATAAAAGATTGTTTTCCCTTTGATCCAGCCATGACACTGCTGGGTTTGTACCCCAAAGAGATACTAAAGAAAAAGACTTGTATAAAAATATTCATAGCTGCGCTCTTTGTGGTGGCCAAAAATTGGAAAATGAGTGGATGCCCTTCAATTGGGACTGAACAAATTGTGGTATATGTTGGTGATGGAATACTATTGTGCTAAAAGGAATAATAAAGTGGAGGAATTCCATGGAGACTGGAACGACCTCCAGGAAGTGATGCAGAGCGAAAGGAGCAGAACCAGGAGAACATTGTACACAGAGACTGAGACACTGTGGTATAATCGTAGATAATGGACTTCTCCATTGGTGTCAATGCAATGTCCCTGAACAATTTGCAGGGATCGAAAAAACACTATCCACAAGCAGAGGACAAACTGTGGGAGTAAAAACACCGAGGAAAGGAAACTGCTTGACTACAGGGAAGGAGGGGATAAGATTGAGGAGAGAAGCTAAATGCAAATCTAATCCTCATATGGGGAGTAGGGATTTTTACTCTTACATATATCTAATGAAATTAATAGAATATATTTTAAAATAATAATGATCATCATAATCCTAAAAACTCATGATTTGAATGCATTCAATATTCGATAAATTTTGCATTAATTGAGTGATAAATATGTGAAAGATATGTTCCCAGGATTAGATATTGGTCAAGAAGACAGAATTTTTTTCAGTGTCAAAATAGTGGATATCACATAGCCATGCCTTTTATTTTTGCCACTGCAATGCCAAATATTCTGGATGAAACAAGTAATAGAATCTATCATGTCACCTACCCCCATTCATATACAGACTATTAATAAATTCTAGAAGTTTCCTATCCTTTCTCACATAAAATATAAACTTTTTTGCTTACCTATTAACCTTATATCTTCATAGTATAGACTAAACATTACCTTTCTAGTCTCATTAAACATTTACTCCTTTCATATACTCAATGTCCAATCAAAATAATCTTATTACTATTCCTATTCCTCATAAATAATATGATATTTCCTGTCTTCTTGCTTTTTCATTGACTATCCATTCCTGGAACATACATTTTTTATCTTCACCTCTTTAAAATATGATTTTCTCAGCCATTGAACCTTCTTATTGGTTTCTTCCATCTGTTCAGCCGAAGCAGTCTTCACATGCTGGGTGAGCAAAGCCCTGGTTCACCAGAGGTCGACGACCCGATGGCGACTCTCACACGGTTTAGCCCGCCTGTCGAAGCCGTTGCTCGGGGTGTGGCCGCTGCCGCATGCTAGCAGCTACTGGGAGCCACAAGTGAGAGCTGGATGTCAGGTGAGGGTCAGAGGCTGGAAAGCTGCCCTAGGAGGGCATGACAAGCCCTCCATACCAAGATATTACTCCTCCCTGAGCACCCCATACACCCCAGTAGTAGGCACCTCTTAAAATGTGTTGACTAATAACATCTGTGAAGACAAATCTATGTAAGGTCTTTTCAAATCTACCTGTACAACTAATGTCCTATCTATATTCTTCCGTCCGCTCAATTTGGGCAATAAACCTTCTGAAAGCTTCAAATCACCATTAGAAACTTCTTTTTGATAGGTCTCATCAGTGGAGGGAAAAATCACTGAAACATGTTTTTCTTGTTTATTCATAG
Organism: Monodelphis domestica; assembly: GCF_027887165.1. Lineage (NCBI taxonomy): Eukaryota > Metazoa > Chordata > Mammalia > Didelphimorphia > Didelphidae > Monodelphis > Monodelphis domestica. The sequence goes on along the minus strand of NC_077230.1, from coordinate 114,126,631 downwards.
AAGTCGTGAATAAATACAGAATGTCTCAAACACACACATTGTAGAAATTATTTCTTCTTTCCCTCTTTCTGTCTTTTCCTCCTTTCTTCCCTCCTTTAGTACCCCTCCTTGCTTGCCTCCTCCCTCCTCCCTTACTTCTTCCTTTCCCTCACTTTTCCTTCCTTACTTCTTCCCTCCCTCTCTTCTTTTTCTCCCTTTATTTCTCTTCTCTATTACCTTCCTTTCTTCCTTTCTCTCAAGTCTTCACTGTAAATATGCTGTGTAAACAGGATTAGGCACTGAAATATTCAAACCAAAAGTATCTAGAGTAACAAGAAAATTTTGAGGTTAGCTTTAATATGTGAGAAAATCATTTGACTACCTTTGGAAATGTCAGATAATCTGCCAAAATCTATTGAAATAGTAGAAGGTTCTGTATGGTATTTGGAAATTGTAAAAGGGACTAGATAGGATTTATATGCAGAGATGACAAGTCCTAGCTATGGCATAAACATATATTAGACACCATGTATTAGGGAACACCCTATATTGACTAGATCATACACCAAATTCACTTCTTCATATTTAATTGATTCCTTACATGTGAATACAAAGTATTTTATGTTTTTCCAAATCTTTCCACATATCTTCATATTTTATCCTTTCTGAGAATTTGATAAAATTCATGGTATCAGTATTTTATTATGTTCTACTCTTTAATATTTTAAATTAAGTGTAACAACAAAATTTAGCATTCATTTTTCTAATATTTTGAGTTCCAGATCCTCTATCTCCCTCCCCTTTCCCCTATCTGAGAAGGTATTTTGATATAAATTATACATGTGTTGTCATACAAAACATATTTCCATATTCATCATGTTGTAAGAGGGAAAATATACATACATGAATATATTTATATACTTACACATATCTATATGTATGCATATAACTGTTTGAGTTTATATGTGTATATTGATGCATACATACATACATACACACACATATAGCATGAATAAAAAAGTTTAAAATTATATGCTTCAACCTCCATTCAGACTACATATTTTCTTTTTCTGCAGGTAGATAGCATTTTTCATCAACTTTTTTTGAATTATCTTAGATCTTCATATAGCTGAGTATAGCCTAGCATTCACAATTGTTCATGATAAAGTAGAACTGTTTCTATGCATAATGTTCTTCTGGTTCTATTCACTTAAGTATCAATCAGTTCATGTATATCTTTCTAGGTTCTTTGGAAGCATCTTGATCACTATCTCTTACAGTACAATCGGGATTCCGTTGCAATAATTTACCGCAATTTATTATTCCATTCCCCATTTGATGTATTATCTTTATTTTACAAAAAGAATTAATTCTCTGAGAAGTCAGAGGAGTTTATAAATTTCATACAGCTAAACATTAGAAAAATTGGAAATAGAATATAGGATTTTAGTTTTATCTCTAGTAGTCTTATGTTTGGCAAGCTCCAGGGCCTAGTGTTATGTGCAGATAAAATAAAATACAAAAGTAATTACCATCATGTCCTGGACAGTGGTGAAGATATTAGTTCACCTTCTAAGATATTTATGAATGGCTGAAGGTTGAATTCAAAATAGTTAATTTTGGACGAGAGATGACTGTTGAAGCATTCATAAAAGGGATTGTTAACTTTTTCCTTAGAATTCACAAAGATATCCAGTTGATTTTGTCTTGTAGTAAGTATTGATGTTGCACCTAGGCAGAGATGTCATTTACAATGTTGGTATTGTAAAGATAATTTTAGAATTGTGACTTAAAATCTAGATTTAATTGGTTGCCGGGGAAAATCTCAAATAAAATGCCCAAATCAGTCTGGAAATTTATGGTAATTTAATTAATATAGAGGGAAGGAATTTAAGGAGGAGGGAAGAGGATATAGGATTTCTCCTGCCTGGCCTGTGCCAGGGGGAGTTTTAAAATCCCCACCTCTAGGTCGCTGAAGAAGACCAGAAGCTTCCAAGAGGATAAATTTGGAAAGCAAAGGAGGAAAGCTCAGCCAGAAACTTACCACCAAACTGGACAATAGCTTGTAACCACACTAAGATGCTGAAAGGCCCAGGATGCTGCTATCAGCCAATTCTCCACCCCGAAAGGTACTGGTGAGAGGAAATGAGCCAATATATAGACCTTTCACTCTTGTGTCTCCTCTTCTAAATGCCCATTCTTTTAGTTCTCATCTTCTTTGATTAGATTATATCTTTAGAGTTACTTAACACTTCTTTGTTAAATTCACCTTTTGTGAGTTACTTCACCTTTTTGTGATTAATTTAACCTTTATAGTTACTTAACACCTTTTTTGTATTAGGATCTTAAAATAGACTTAGCTTAAAGTTCTAGCTTCACTATAAGGTAAGAGTTAAGTACCTTCATTGTTCAACCAGGAGATTACAACTTTATCTTCCCCTAAAGTACGGCCTAAGTAGGATGGAGTAATTTAGAGTTCCCCAGATATTCCTGATTTTGTTAAACTAAGTATATTCATTGTTACAGTCAGGAAATAGCTAAATCCAATCTTCACAGTATACAAAGAAAGAATAGGCCTTTGAACTTAAAATATTAATTGAGAGAAAATATTAGAACTTCACCTATGCAATGATGTTAACATTTGGATTAATAGCACTGACCAGCATTGCTACCATCCAAATGCTCAATCAAGAGTATGCATAAAGGTCAGTTTCTGAGGGTATATCATCTGACACCAAGTAGGAGCTTATTGGATGGGACAATGAGAGATACTTTAAAAAAATTATTGTTTGCAAACACACCTATTTTAATGCCAAAAATATCTACTATCACAACCCCTTTTTTGTGATAGGGAACATTCTTGCATTACAATGAAAATCAAGGCATCTGATATAAAGTAGTTTAAAAGAGCATTTTTCAAGTCTTTCCTATAGCCCACATATCTCTAAAGAATCCATAATCATATTTTAACTCTGAAGCAGATAGTTTCCATAACAATAGATTTTGGTTAGAAGAAAGTTTCTTTTTTAAAAAATTTATTCTAATGATGGAACAAAATTATTTCTGTTATTCCATCTTTTAATGAATCTTGTATCATTGCAATTGTTCATATCTCTACATTTCACATATGAATGAGAAGAAAGCCCTTAAGGTAGGATTTACTCTGCCAAATGAAGAGCTTCATCAATAAATAATAAAAACAGATAGGGATCCAGGTATTAGGATACAAAATCATGGAGAATCCTGCATGAGGAATAGTAAGTATGGTAGTAGAACTGGATCACAGAGTATGTTGAAAGAAATAAAGTAAAATAAGATGAAAGGTAGGAAGGGACCAGATTGAAGGGCTTTAGATGCCAAATAGAATAATATATCTGATAAAGACAGTTCTGTGGCACAATTGAAAGAGTGCCCAGCCTAGAGTTAGGAAGATCTGAGTTCAAATCTAGATTGTGAAGTATACTTTGTTTGATCCTATTTTTCTCTATTTTCTTTTTTCCCCTTAGTTTCATTTCCACAGCAATACATTGACAGTTGTATCATATTAGGATCCCAAAAGTGATAAAGAGGGAATTTATAGAAATCTTTGAAGATATTTTCCATTCTTTAAAAAACTACATTTGTTGTCATTGAAATTTTTACTTCATGAATATGTTTAGACCAGTAAGACTCAATGAGGTTTCAAGTGAAGGTATTTGAAACTTGTTTTCCCTCATACTGCTTTTTGGTATTTTATGAAGTGATACTACTTATAAGCCTATAATGGTTGACCCTAATTCTCCTTAAGTTTTCACAAGCTACTTTGTGTTCTTAATTGGGATTTCCCTTGAGTATCATATCCCTCCACTCAATAAAGAGATAAAATGTTAGCTAAATACACTGGTTCCTAGGTTTTTTATTGTCCTTGATGTGGCAATTTATTTTCATTGGCAAAACTTCCTTAGGAAAAGAGGATATTCTATATGGCTATCTATTCTTTTGTCTATTTTCCATTTTTCCCCCTTGTGTGTCAATGGTTTGTTCAAATTGGTCAGGAGGGAAATTTCCTTGATTGGATGTCATTATTTCCTTATTTTTATTCTTTATTTTAAGTTATTACTGATTTCGATCTTGGCTTTAGGAAGTAAATGATCTGACTAAAAACAAACATCTTATAGAACCTTTTTCCCCTTCATTTTTTTAATACAATCAATTTCATTTCGTGCTATTGTTCCGGGTTTGTTATTCCCACTCTGTTCCAATTTTCTTCTTGAAATATGTATGTATAAAGCTTTGCTATAAACTAAAAGAAAAAAATGACCTTTCCTTTTTTTTTTAACACCTGGGTCATATTTTCCAAAACCATTTGTCTCTATTGTCTCTTATGCTCACATTAACATCTAGGTCACCAACTTTAAAGTAAATGTTGGTTTAAGTTGAAGGGCCTTAATGACTTTTTTAATAGGCTTTAGCTACTATGCTGTGTGTAACAGATTTTTTGGTATGTATCAACTGGAAAGATTTTCTTGATGGTCTTTCCATAAAATCATGTTATAAGCATGTCAATATGAGATAACCAAATGATCCATTAAATTAACGTTTTAACATTAAATGAAAATTAATTGTTTCCTTTGAACTCACAATAAAACCAATTCTGTCAACTCCTTTATTTGTCCCACCAGGGAAAATCTGTTGGCCACACATTTAGTTAGAACTTAAATTTCTTTTCTAGTTTCATTTATGGCAATAATATCAAGATTGCTCTGGTTCTTTTTCTTTAACAGAATAAATTCATTCAGTTACCAAGTATGTGTGCATATGTATATAAATGAAGTGTCATTACTAACCATAATCAGAGAGTGATAGATTTAAAGCTGGAAGTAAACTTTAACACCACTTAGAACTATCTCATTATTTAGAAGATGAGGAAATTAAGAACCCTAGATGTTAAGTGATTTGTCCAGGACATCATTAAAAACAAAACAAAACAAACAAAAAAAAACACCACCAGAAGTAGAATTTGAACTCACATTCTTGTTCTCCAAAGTGAGTGTTCTTTTCACTATACCATATGGCCTAAAAGCATGAGTTTTTAGTCGTTTCTCCAATTATGAAAATATATTTTGCTGACCCATTTCCCAAATGATCGGTGTTCTCCATTCATAAGCCAGTTAGGTTTACAGATTTATTCTGGGTTTATCGAAAATAGCCAAGAGTCTAATAAGAAAATTTCAGTTCGTGAGAACAAGGTTGAGACTTTTTATTTTATATTTTTCAATTTCTACACGTTTTAGCCAGGGTGACCTTCATAACATTGTGGATGTACTGAACACACTTAACGTAACACTAGTTGTTCAGGTGATTACTCAGTATTTTAATTCCCTTCCACTTTTGCCCTCTCCTCAGATCTGACTTAGAGGGGGAAAAAAGGTGTAGCAATTTGATGTGACTGAACCAGTTAGTCTGACTCCCTTGATCTAATTCCCTGGTGGAACATCTCAATTCTCCTTTCCTCTGCTTATTTAATGAAGGTTGAGTGGAAATATTTATTCCATTCTTTCTATTATTATGGGTATTTTTTTACCATCTATGTTTTCATGGACATGCTCCAAAGCAATTAACTAGGGAAAAAATAAATAAATAAATAAATATATATATATATATATATATATATATATATATATATATATATATATATATATATATATATATATAATTTTTTGAACTTGAAGGGAAAATAAATACTTTAGTAAAGCAGGCTTTAGATGTCAGTTTCTACCCAGAGATTAAAGTTGGTGAGTGTTCATTTATTTGATATTCTCTGAAGGTTCATTAATGGAGGCTTTATACTGCAGAAGATAAAGATTCAACCTTGGAAGTCAGATGCCTCATTTTCACTCCCAAGAAATACAATATACCATGACAAAGTTATTTAATCTTTTAATCTTTCATTTTTCAAATTTATAAAATTCAAAGATAGGAATAAAGTCAAAGGTCTTCAGATCCTAGCCAGGTCTGATCTTTGCTCCAGTTGGTTACTTTTCTGAAAGTGGATGCTATAAGGGTGGCTTGCTTTTTGGTACTGGCAGGCCTGAAGGATAACAGTAGCCACTCATAACAACTATTAGACTTTGGTCATTTTGTTTGGTTTATGGCATATCAATATGAATTAAACAAAAGGCTTATTAATTCAGAATGTGTCATATTACTTTAATTCATTTTTATAACATTCCTTACTCAGGCCAAATACTTTACTAATAATCACATGTGTTTCAGAGTCTGAAGCAGGCATATGTTATTATATTTGAAGGGTTGCCCATTAATCCAGATATTGCTGCCGAGCATGCATTTTGTGGATGAAATTTTACATTTTATGAACCCGTCTTTGAATTTTGATTATTTAGTTCAATACTGTTGTTAGCAAGGCAGTTGCCTTCTTTGGGAATGTATTGCCCATTAAAAGCACCATGCTAGGGTTATTGGGATGTGCTGTGATTTAACAATTGGGCAGATAATTGTATACACTTCACTAATCACAAAGACTTTCTGTGTTGTCAAAGACTGAACTGTCTGGTTGTCAAGAAATCAGGGAAAAAAAGCTACTGTCTCTCTTCAGTTATTTAGACTAGAGTTAATCCAAAATATCCCTAAACAGCCAAATGAAAAATGGTTCCAGAACCTCTCAAACATCATCTTTCCTATATGATTATTTTTCAAAATTTGAAAATGATATTTTCACTTTGAACACTTAATATACCTGAGCTAAAAATCACAGTTCTCAGAGAATAAAAGGAATAAAAATAGAAAGAGAGAGAGAGAGACTGAGAGCCCTCTCATAACCTCAGCAGATTAAAAATACTGTTTTATTCTAAGTTTGTGCAGGGTTCACAGTTCAATAATTTCAAATGGGTGAATATTCACAAACATTTAGATAAAGGAATGGTCTAATTTTACCTGAGCTAAAATAATATGTTTGTTTTAAGTTTGTTGCATTCCCTCAATCCAATTGAATTCAACAAACATTCATTTAGTAATTAGTGTTTTCAAGACTCTGGTGTAACAAAGAAAAATCCACTTTTTGCCCACAAAAAGTTTACATTTTCCTAGATGTAGATGGACATGGGAAAATGTACAAAAATATAAGTTATTTCAATCAAACTAGAATGCTTCATCCTGGGTGTGTTGGAAAGGAGTGTCAACAGTGAAATTTGTCATGAAAGAGAAGGTGCCTGAGCTGACCTTCAAAGAAAACTAGGGTCTCAATAAGGGAGAAATCAGGAAGGAATACATTTTAGACATGATCACCCCCTTTCTTTTACAGTTCTAACAGTCATTCCAGAATTCTGTTAATTAGATTTCATATTTTTCTAAAGGTTGATTAATATATCTTAAAATTTAGAAGTGAAACTATAAGTAGATAATGTGAGCCTCTAAAAGTAGTTTTTTTTTTTTTTAACCCTTACCTTCCATCTTGGAGTCAATACTGTGCATTGGCTCCAAGGCAGAAGAGTGGTAAGGGCTAGGCAATGGGGGTCAAGTGACTTGCCCAGGGTCACACAGCTGGGAAGTGTCTGAGGTCAAATTTGAACCTAGGTCCTCCCGTCTCTAGGCCTGGCTCTCAATCCACTGAGCTACCCAGCTGCCCCCTAAAAGGAGTTTTAAGATTACCTCTGTTAGTTTAGTAAAACATTATCTGTTTCTATATATTTTTCTTTTTTAGATTAAAATCATTATTTTTTTTTAGAATGGACTAGTGTAGAAATATTCTTAATCTGATCATGACCCTCACTTAACAAATATCTTTCATGATTTCTAGTCAAACTGTATATCTACTATTCACTACTCAGTGGAATGGAAACAAAAGGTATAGTGCATGGTCTTCTCCAACTCCTATCCCAAGGAGTCCACTTGGGAAGATAAGAACAGCTTTTTTTGAGATATCATCAGCCATAAATTGTTTAATTATTATTTCTGTTAGATGACTTCTAGACTACATAACTGGGCCTATTTTCTCTCCTGAGTAACAATTCTACATTACCAGCTGCATTAGATACCTCAAATTGGATGTTGAATAAAACATGTCTAAAGGAGAATTGATTTTCACTAAAATTCAGCCATCTTTTAAATTTCCTTATTTCTGATGAAGATAATATTATCCTTCTAGTCAACTATGATCATAATGTGACAGTCATCTTGAAGCTATCATTCCCCTACATTTCCTATATCTAATCAATTGCCAAGTTCTATTTTATTTAAAAATTTCCCCAGATTATATGTCAATACAATTTTTAATAATTGTTTTCTGGTATTTTGCAAATCATGTTCTCTTTCACATTTCCCAATCTCCCCACCCTCCCCAAGCTGGCATTTAATATGATACAGCTCATACATGTCTTATACAACACATATATATATATAGCTGTCATGCAGTGAAAGAAGAGAATGAAAGAAGACAAGACATATATTGCTTATACTAGGGAAAGACTGATGAAGGAAAGAAAGTGAAGAATTCTGTGCTTCAAATACATTCAGATTTCATTAGTTTCATCAAGAGTGATTTGGAGTTGTCCTCAATCCTTGAATTGCTGATAATAGTTAGGTTATCCACACAGCCAATTATCATGCTTTATTGCATTTACTGTATACAATGTTCTCCTGCTTCCGACCATTTCACTTCGTATCTTTTCCTGTAAGTCTTTCCAGGTTTTTCTGTGACCATCCTGTTTGTCTTTCTTATGGCACAATAGTAGTCCATCACAATCATATATAACAAATTGTTCAGTCATTTCCCAATTGATTCCCCTAGGTTTCTAGTTCTTTGCCACCACAGAAAGAGCTGCTGTAAATATTTTTGTAAAAATACATGCTTTTCTCTTTGACCAAGTCTTGGTCATTTTAATTCAATAACATATCTCAAAAAGGCCAACTACTCTCAGTCCCATGTTCACAAACCTCTTTCTGACTTTTGCAATCTCTCACGTGGAATATTTAAATGCTGTATTAAATATCCTCAAGCTTGAAGTCCCTTTCCATTTGAATCCATCCCCTCTACACAGCCAAAAAGTGATTTTCCAAAAGCACAGATCTGAACATTTCTACTGTCCTCAGTAAACAACAGTGGCTTCCTGTGATCTCCACGATCAAATAAAAACTTCTTTGTCAGGGACAAGCTACCTCTCCAACTTTATTACAGTTTATTCCCTTTGCAATTTGGAAGTATAGTAAACTAGAGTTCTCATCCCTCATCTAGGACAATTTAATTCCTTCCTTTTGTTTTTTTTTTTTAATAGCTATTTCCTGTATTTGGAATAGACTCCATCCTAACATCTTATTTTTTGAATTCTTAGTTTCTTTCTAAACTCAGCTAAGCTCAAGTATAACATTCTATATAAAGTCTTTCCTGATAATTCAAATCCTTGTGCTTTTCTCTACCCCAATTACCTTGGAACATATACATTTGTATGAATGTTTATGTATGTATGTATGCATGTATATGCATACATGATTTCTATTATAATAATATAAAATATATACAATACATGCTATAAAATATGCATATTTTTCATATGATTGTCTACAGATCTTATCTTTATTAAACAGCTTAAAGTCAAGATTTGTTTCATTTTAGTCTTCCTATATATTCCCAGTGCTTAACACAGAAATTGGTACATGGTATGTTCTTTAAAAAATTCACTTGATTGTTGTATTTCCATCATCAAGAAAATTTAAAATCCTTCCTTTAACTTATGCTGCACAACAGTGGTGAATTAATTAATCACTTTGACTCCAAGTTTCTTAATTTGTAAAATGACTCTTCTCAGACTTGTAATATCGGCCTTGTGGAATTATTGTGAAATTCAAATGAGACAAACCATTTAAAACAGCATATGCCATTTTAAAGTGCTATATAAGTAATAGTTTAACACACATATACATATATTCATATACATTTATGCATGTAGACTAAAGATGAAATATAGAAATTCCCAAGATATTTTGTCTTTGCATTTTTATTTTACTTTTTTTTTATTTTTTGTGAGGAGAATGGGAAAGGGAACAATGGAGGTCAATGGGATTAAATTATGGAGATGAAATAAATGAATGATAGGGCAGTCTGAAAATATTGGGGCTAGGCTGTGAAGAGTAAAAAAGTTTATATTTTATTTTTCCATCTTGCTGGTAGTAAGTAAGCTGTGGAAGTAGATCTCTTTATATTTTAGGAAGGAAAGATGCCAATTTGGTACTACTAAAATATAGATTGTAGACCACTCTTCTCTTGCTCAAGAAGATATGGTGAGGAGGCAGCTGAGTGGTTAGCGGATTGAGAGCCAGTCTTAGATAAGGGAGGTCCTGGGTTCAAATTTGACCTCAGACTCTTCCTAGCTAAGTGACCCTGGCTAAATCACTTAACCTCCATTGTCTTGCCTTTACCACTCTTCTGCCTTGGAACATTGATTCTAAAACAGAAGGTAAGTGTTATAATAAAAAAGAAAGAAAGAAAAAAGAAAAAGTTATGGTGACTCCTTATTGCCTCTCAGATAAAAAACATTTAGAACATATAGTCTTGATTTTATCTCTGCAATCTATAGCATTTTAAATTTCATCCAAATCTATGTACTTCATGTTTCCATCTGCAAAATTTCCCCTCCTTTCTCTTTGCCTTTTCAGAACTTCTCTACTATGACTAGCCCTCTTCATATTTTCCTCTCAGGACCCTTTTAATTCCCTTTAAGGATCAGATTGGGAGTCTAGGTGGTGCAGTGAATAGAATGCCCGGCCATAAGTCAGGAAGGCAAGAGTTCAAATCCAGCTTCCAATCCTTACTAGCTTTGTAACATTAAGCAAGTCATTTTCCCCTGTTTGCCTCAGTTTTCTCTTCTGGAGAAAGAAACTGGAGAAAGAAATGGCAAACCACCACACAGTATGCTTGCCACAAAAATCTCAAAGGGATTCATGGAGAATTGGACATGACTGAAATGACTAACCAACGTGAAGGATCAGATTATAAAAGTTCTTTCTGATTCCTCCACGTGTTAGCTCCCCCTCCTCTAACTCCATAACTCCTTTGTAATATACACATATATGCATGTAGATGTATGTATGTAGATGTTTATTTACACCCATGCATACCTACACATGGACATATATAGAGAGAGAGATAAACTGTCAGAAGAGTACAGAAACACAAATAGGTTCTATATATGTATATATTTATATGGGTAGAATATTTATATATATATATGTGTATGCATATACATATATACATATATAGAAAGTATTTGTGTACTCTTGATTTAGTTTTTTTATTCCTCATATCGTACATATAGAAAGTACCTAAAAATTACCTATTAAGTTGAATATAATAGAAGGTTGCATTCAAATAGTAGAAGAAATCATCATAATCATTGTTAAAAAGGAATAAACTCCTATGATTTCTACAAAATTGGAAGGTTTTTTTTTTTAGAGAACTTTTATTAGTCATTCAAACACACCAGTGGTGGAAGTCAACATTGGTCATAACATTATGGAAAGTAATTTGGAATTAAGCTAAGAGGCTGGTTTAAATGTCCACGTCTTTCTTTTTGCTTGCATTTGTATGCCCAAGGCATTTTCCAGTGTGTGGTACAGAGTTAGCACCTGCTTGTTACTTACCTACGATTTCCCCACACTGTGACTAGAATCTCCTTGTTACTTCAGATTATAACACAACATTTCTAGATTACATTTTCTTTTAGATAATATTAAATATCTGGAAACAAGCTAGATGTCCAACAACTCAGAGAAGCTGAACAAATTGAGGCGCATGAATATAATGGAATGGCAATCTGCTGTGAGAAACAAAATGAAGAATACAGAAAAGGCTGAGTGACATTAATTACTTGGTCATACAAGTGTTAAAGGCCATAATTGAAACAGAGTCTTTTGAATCCAAGGCGAGCTTATATAAACACAGAGACACACAAACACACCACATGGGCAAAAATGCCCACATATCCACTCATACACACAACCAAAGTTTCTTTTTAATACTAGGACTGCCTAAATTATTTGGTAGGGAATTCCTCTTAACTTATCTGAGTTTGCTCTTCCTGTGGTCATCCAATTCATAGTAAGCTAACCTCTGTATTACTCTCTGTGCCTCATTCATGAGGAGTGCATCCTTTATGTTTTGCTAGTTTCCTCTTAGACAGAAACCACAAAGATCTTCCTTCAATAGTGTTGCAATGGGAATTAATGCAAGGGAACAAGAGTGACAGGCATGCCCATGTGGCCATGAGACACAGAACCCCCGAGAATTGTTTCTGAGTGGACAGGGTGAAGGTTCTGAAGCTGTTAAAGACAGAGTTAAGCCCAGCTGATGTTAGAGTTAGCTACCATCAAAAGAAAGCAGAAGTCTTCCCACTTCCTTTAGCTGAACTAATATAGAGGAAGACCTCAGCCATACTCCGAACCTCAACCACCTCCTGTCAGGACTTGTTTAGGTAAGATTTCTGGGTCTTTGGTGGACTGGCCGTTGGAATAGCATTGTAGTCAGATAGGTTTGTTAATTATTAGTTACAATATTAAGGGTTTTAAAAGATAAGGTCTCCTTCTCTCTCCTTCTCCTCCCCCAAACCCTTTCCTCAACTTCCAATAAAATATTACTGTTTAAATGTTATCCCTTATGTGTCTTCCCATATACCCTCCTAAAATCCTGTCATAACAATAGACAAAGAAATGTTTTGTCTTATGGACTTATCACCATTGCATCCGAGTTTTTTTTTTTTATGTATTTCATACCCTACCATAGACTATGTATCCTACAGATTAATATTGTGCTTTGCAAATAGTGGGAGCTTAATAAAAGTTTATTTACTGACTGGTGCCACATTGACTATCTGTCATTCATCTGTCTGTAACATTGAGTGGCCTTGAATACCTCAACTTTATTGTTCTGGGCCACATTTTGCTCATCTTTAAAGTGAAAGCGTTCTTTCAGCTCTTAAATCTTCAATTCTATGAAACCTGGGGGAAAGTGAGATAGGACAAAACATTCTATGAATTTTTTGCTGATTCCCTCTGGTTCTACATTCCAAATATACATACATACATACATATATGTATAAATGTATGTGTGTGTGTATGAAATAAGTTCATGATAATCAAGAGAGTTAGCTATTGGGGGGGGGGGGAGCTGGGTGGCTCAGTGCTTTGAGACCCATGCCTAGCAATGGGAGGTCCTGGTTTCAAATCTGGCCTCAGACACTTCCCAGCTGTGTGACCCTGGGCAAGTCACTTAACCCCCATTGCCTAACCCTTACTGCTCTTCTGCCTTGGAACTAATACATAGTATTGATTCCAAGACAAAAGGAAAGGTTTTTTGAAAACGAGTTAGCTATGGAGGGTAAAAGAAGTAATAGAATTTTAAAAATATGATTCCCAAGGCACATGTATAGAGAAACCAGGAGGGGTACTTGTACCTTCTTTGCTTTGGTGATATTTTTGGTTGTTTAGTTGGCTTCAATCATGTATGGATCTTGTGGTTTTCTTGGCAAACATACTATAGTGGTTTGCCATTTCTTCCCCTCAGCTCATTCTACAGATGAGGAAACTGAGGCAAACAGGGTTAAGTAACTTGCACAGAGTCACACAGGCAGTAAGTGTCTGAGGCTAGATTTGTTCTCAGATCTTCCTGACTCCAAGTCAGGCTCTCTATCTGACACCTAACTGGTGATATTGGAGTAGAGAGAATTATGATCATATTACAAATCTTTTTCTTTGGTTTGTTTTAATCTTCTTTAAACACTACCCCTCCCAATCTTTCCCTTTCTCCATAAAGACTGATATCTCAGTCACTTTTACAACTATTGGAATCTGTTATATACAAAAAGATTAAGTCCAGACAAAATATAACAAACTAATAATTATGACTCTGGTTGTGTAAATGAAAAGAAGACAATGAAAGAAAGAGATTTTGTGGATACAACTTCAACAAGACTCACCAATTGATTGGACAATAACATCCAACTCCAGAAACAAATATGATTGTCTGACTTAAGTGTCTGTCATTGGAATTGAATACTACTGGCGAATTGAATGGTGGCAGCCAACCTAGATAAAGCTGACCAAATTGAATCCCTTGGTTTAATTATCAGGATAAATGTTTCAGTTTAGCACTCAATTTAGCCTATATAGCCAAAATTAAATCATTTTCTCTCCAAATAGTTTGGGATTTCAAACAACTACTTTAATTTCATTTCACATGGAAGATTATTTTAACTTAATCCTCAGAATACATGATTGCCTAAATTTGATAATGTACTTCATAGAACTTTGGGACTGTGATATGTTTTGCCATTTCAAGAGATGTCTGCCTTCCCTTATCATTTGGATCATTTTATATTATACTGTTAAGAAGTGTGCTACAATTTACATCTCTGGGAAATTATTCAGAGTTTCAATTAATGTGAACTTAGAGATGAATGGGAATGTTTCCAAAATAGTGATGGGATAATAGCAGACATATTGAACTTGACTACCTAGAGAAAAAGTCAAGTAAGACATTTGCATGATGATATCAAGTTGACTTTGAAGAGCTAATTCAGGAAGGTAACATTTTCTAAGAAAAGAACTCTGGGAAATGAAGGACCAACACAATACTTAATTATGTCTTACTTGGAAAGTTAACATGAAATCAAAAAGTTTTACTAGCTGTGGACTGGACTGCTGAAGAAGTGATGTTTTTAATCCCTGGTTACCATTAAAAACCTCGTGCCAAAATAATAGGGATATTGGCAATGAAAATAAATTAACTGATCTTTTTTATCAATATATATCCCTACAAATGTCACTTTTAATTTAGAGCAAAGGGCTTTGAAAAGATCTTCTAGCCATAGTTAGAGGTTTCCTAGTTTTGATGACACCGAATTATAGCTTTTATATAAGTCAATTTTTCCCTCTGAAGCTTATTTTTGTGTACCATTTGAAAGAGTTGATTGGGCTACTCCTAAAAGAGTGGAGATGGCTGGGAGGATAGGAAAGGAAAAGAAATAATAACAAATGTTTCAAGGCAGGGATGAAGGAAGGAAGGCAGTCAGTAAGGGAGCATGGAAGGAAGGAAGGAAAGAGGGAAGGAAATAACTCTTACCATTAATAAAATTTTATTCTACTGTGCTTTAGATATAACAAGTTAATAATGTTTTGGCTGCTCTATGGATGATAGATTTTGGAAAGGAAGAGATAAATCCAGCATATCCAAATCCCAGGCTATTAAAATAATCCAAGAGAGTGGTGATATGTCCTGAATCAGGATGATAACTTTTCAATTAGAAAGAAAGAGACATGTATGAGAAATTTTATTGTGGCACATACAATAAAAATTGGCATCTGATTAGATGATAGCTATTGTGGATTTTACATTCTTGTTTTCAATGTCACGAGAATAAGCAGAATTAAATCAAATTTTCCCCTTAGATCCTTTTAAATAGTGCTTCTCAGAGTATTCTTACCTCAACTGGTAATAAGAGATTATTTGAATGATAAATGATAACTAAAAATTAGATCTGTCACAAGCTTTTCAAATTCTCTCTTCAACAAACCAAGAATCATAATATAGACTTTGCCTCAATAATTAACAAATAATAAGGAAAAAAAGACTGTTCTACTTTTCCCATCTCCAACTACTGATGGCATACTACCAATGATAATTGTTGCCAGTCCAAAAGACTGGTGCTACAAAAGACACTTATTTATAAAAGTTTATGAAATTAATTTCCTCCTTTTTCTCTCTGTCACTCAATCACCAGACCATGTACTTTTTAGACTGGTTATGCTATTGTTACAGAGAGCAAAGCAGTGAAGGTAAACTTTTGAGATGCTTTACTAACCTACAGGGTGGTTTGAATTAGGAAACAATTGCCAACAAAATATAATTTCAGAGTTTCTAGAAAGAACCTAACACTAACACCCCCAATGGCACCCTCACCTTGAATTATACTTGATATTCAACAGTTAAAGTTTAATTTAGTTTAATACTTTGATCTTTGTTTAGTTCTAGATCCTTCAGAGAAGAATGATACTTAAAGCTAACATTAGTATATTACAACTTTAATGGGAAGGAAGTATTTCAGAATAATGTTACTAGAAGGAAGTTGGCAAATCATGAAGGCACTGGGCACCTGAGTGGGAGTTTTGACAAAAAACACTCAAAGCACTTAATTTGACTGTTCTCTTATTCAACTCACTGAGAAACCTTAGGTCAGTTTATTATATTATAAGTAATTATTTTTATATTATTTTTATTAATTATTTTTATTATATATAATTATAGTTATAATTAATTATAAGTAATAATTATTTATTTATAGTCTACTATATGAAGGAACTGGGAGATTCAAGGACCTCTTCTTTCATCCAATACTTAAAAGTCTAGCTTAGAATTAACACTGAAAAACATAAATAACAAAGTTCCTTTGTGCTAAATGTCAGCTGAGAGGTATGGACAATAAACACTTTAGGCACACAGAAGGATGAGGTCACTTGGGTTGGGGTTGTCAAAGAAAAATTGTTTTAAACTTCAGTACTTTGAAGACAAAAAAAGTTCAATACAATACAGATTAAGTGATAATTCCAGATCAGAAAGGTCATGAAGACTCAGATTCAGTCCAAAGCAAAACAACATACTTGACTGTTAAGATACAAATTAAGATTCAAATCCAGGCCTTTTGAATCCAAATTTAACACTCTTAAAAAATTCATCACAAAGGTTTCACTGGGGTAATGAAACTTGAGCTGATGCTTTAAAAATGGATGGATGGATGGATGGATAAGAGAGAACTGAGTGCATCAGTGCAATATCCCCAAACTTCCATACTTATGTATCATAGAATTTCATCTGCCAAAATAAAGTGCCCAGGACACATCAATGTCTGTTTTATGGATTAGCATGATAGATCACTGAGGCTCAGAAAGGTGCTTTAATAGTAAATGTGTCACCAATCTGCTTATGGATGTCCTTAGCTGAAGTATGACATGATGCAGTCTATCAAAGGTTCAGTGGATAATGTCTCCTTGGTGCAGAGTGACAATGAACCTTTTGTGATGAAATATACCCTGCATTGGAGACTCGTGAAGGTTTTAGAAGTGATTCTCCTGCCTCAAAGTGGAAATCAAAGTAAAAACTATCTACTTTTGTTCATCTAGAAAGCTACACTTTTTTTTTTTTGAGGCATTGTGTCTATATTAGTTTTCCTTTGATTTTCACTTCCAGCAAGCAGGATCATCTCCCATATCCTCATACACTTACTCAAACACCAATTCAACAGTCTTTTAAAATGTTAATATCCTCATGGGGGATGGGGAGGATGTTAATATTCAATCATAACTAGAAAGGATAAACAAGAAATTGTCAAAGTTTTCTGACATCTAAGAGGCGTTCTTTGGAAAAGGTATTATGTTTTCTCCCCACAAAAACACATCAAAATCAAAATCATCCAGGACACCTATTACTAATTATCACCATTAAGATCTTATCAGTTTTGAATTTTTCTCTCTTTCTTTCCTTGTTTGTACCTTTGGTAAGAGTCTCCTCTTTACTACTATGCCTAACTTCCAACCCCTCTTATAGGGTCAACAAGCCTATATAGCAAATACAATTACTGGTTTTAGGGAGCTCCTGATTTAATGGGAGAAATAACCTTTAAAACAACTTTTTAAAAATTGGGAGTAACCTCAGAAGGAAGATAAAAGCACTGGGGGCAGAGAGGGACTCTAGCTGTTTTTGTTTGATTTTCCTTTTTTTTTTAAAGTCTTCGTCACAGATAACCCAAACTCCCAACTGATCTGCCCAAGAGCAGTTTTAACTAGTTTGGGACTTTATTAATTTTTGTAATTAATTTATATTGTTCTTGAGGTGATTCTTCTTTCATTGCTTAGTAGCAAGTTTGCTTCAGGGCCAAGTTAATGATTGGGATTAAAGAATACTCCTTATCCCGTCGCTACACTACTATGATTTGGTTCAGTCATGAAATGAGTAGTTGTTAAAACCATGAGTTACCAGGAGTCTAAAATAATGACTCAATCCTGGTTATTGTTTATTGAGAAATCACTAAATGCAAAGATCTCTACTGAATGCATTAGAAGAAATACAAGAATGATTAGAAAAGAAGACTTTGCATTTAATAGGTTTAGTCTAGACAGACATACAAATAACTGTAATGCCTGGAAGAAAGAAAGAATATGAGGAAACGAGGCTTGTTAAAAATCAGAAGGGAATTCTGGGGGTGGAACAAACATGGGGGAGTAATCCAGAGCAGCACTGTGCTACCTCCAACCAAAATTAAAATATTGCCACAAAATGAATAAAGGAGTGAAAGAATCAACAAGGAAACATAGTGGAACAGCTTTTAAGAAAAGGAAAAACCCAAAAGGTAGGCAGAGAAATCTGGGGCACTGGGCTGAGAGGAGAGCAGAACCAGCAAGAAGCTGTATCAAGAAGCGATGAGAAAGACAAGAGCAAGCAGTCCCCCCACCAGCCTATATCTGCTGTCACACATTCTGATCTTTTGCTTAAGCTAACATTCTGATCCTGCCTGGGTGGTACAAGACAACCTATACCCCCTTGAAATTACCAAACCTGTGGAGGAGTCTGAATCCCCAGCCCTGGGAATCCTAGTCTGGGCCTGGGATAAGGCCTTAGTTCACACTTTGGGTATACTGATAGTACTAAGTACTAAGTACTAATTACTGATCTGTTTGTCTAAAGCTCAGGGTAGAGGTCCAAGAAAGAGCAATCATGGATGTGACTAATTGGATCAAGTATACAGTGAGACCAAAAACTTAAGTGTAAGCCTAGGGCTAGAATTTGATCAGTCCCTGACCTGATCAAGATCTGAGTCAAATCTAAGGCTTACATTTAACCTAGGAAAGTCTTTATAAGATAGGAAAGCTATCAACATCTTAAGAGTAATTTGAATCAATAGGGGGAGGGGCATCCCAGAACTTAACCCTCAAACCATCACATCATCCCTCCAAGCTTACCTATAATTAGATAAGAAAAATGAGAAAACAAATAAAAAAACACCTAACCCTAAAGAATTTTTATGGAGAAAAAGAAAAAGGTACAGACACAAAAGGGGACAGCAAAAGCAAAGAAAACACTTGCAAGGTTCAAATGAAAAATATAGATTGGACACAAATTCTGGAAGAATGAAAAAAAAACTTCAAAAACTAGTTAATAGAGGTAGAGGAAAAATGGGAAAGAGAAATGAAAGTAATATAAGGAGAAATGAAAGTGATACAAGAAGAAATCAGCCAATTGAAAATGAACAACCAAAAATTGACAGAGAAAAATCAGGCCTTAAAAATCAGAATCTAAAAATAAATGATTTCATGAGAAATCAAGAAAGCATGAAGCAGAATCAAAGGAATGAAAAAACATAGGGAAACATGAAATATCTTATTGAAAAAAACAACTTACATTTTGAAAATTATTGGTCTACCTGAAAGTCATGATCAAGAAAAATCTTGGACATCACAACGCAGGAAATTGTCAAAGAAAACTGCACAGAGATCCTCAAGCAAGAAAATAAAATGGAAAGAAAGCACAGATCACCTCTGGAAAGAAATCCTCAAATGATACTTTCCAGGAATATAATACCTAAAATCAAGAACCACCAAGCTAAGGAGAAAATTTTTCATACAGCCAGAAAGAAACTATTCAAATACCATGGCACTACAATCAAGATCATAAATGACCCAGCTGCTTCTACATTAAATGATTGTAAAGCATGGAATCTGATATTCAGGAAGGCAAAATATCTGGGTTTATAACCTCAGAGTCACCTATCCAGCAAAACTGATATATTCCTTTAGGGGGGGAAATAGACATTTAATAAGATAGAAGATTTCCAGGCATTCCTGAGTCGTAAGCCAGACCTAAACAAACAACTTGAAGTCCAAACATAAGACACAAGAGAAGTTCAGAAAGGTAATTAAGAAAGAGACAATCTTAAGGATTCATTAGAGTCAAAATATTTATATGTCTACATGGAAAGAGGATAGCTGTAATTTTCAAAAATTACTCTTAGTAATAGAGAAGATAGAAGGAATTTACCCAGAAAGAGGGTGGGGAAATAAGATGATTATGGTGATATGATGTATATGAAAATATAAGATGATAAATGTATGTAATTGTGATGATATGAAATGATATGTATATATGATATATATGCACATTATAGAGAGGGGAAGATAAAGGTGGTGATGGGCAATGCTTAAACTTTAATCTCATAATTAATGACTCAGAGAGGAAAAAATAAGCATATTCAGTAGAGTATAGAATTCTATTACTCTACAGAGAAGTAGAAGGGGAATTAGACAAGGAAAGGTAGAGGTAATTGTTTGAAGGGGGAAGAGGGGGGGTGACAAGTAAGAAAATATTGGTGAGGAGGAACAGAGAGAAAGGGAATAGAGCAGGATTTAAAAGGGATAATATGATGGAGGGTAATACACAGTAATCATAATGCTGAATGTGAATGGGATGAACTCACCCATTAAATGTAAGTGCATACCAGAGTGGATTAAAAAACAGAATCCTACTATATGTTGTTTACAAAAAACACATTTGAGGCAGGGTGACATACACAGCTTCAAGGTAAAAGGCTGGAGAAGAATTTATTATGCATCATCTAAATAAAAAAGGAGGAGTAGCAATCATGTTATCAGACAAAGCCAAAGGATAAAGTGATCTGATTAAAATAGATAAGGAAGAAAATTATATTTTGCTAAAGGTTACTATAAATAATGAAGTAATAACTTTACTAAACATTTATGCACCAAATGGGATGCATCTAGATTTCTAAAGGAAAAATTAAAGGAGCTCAAGGAGGATAGACCATACTAGTGGGGAATCTCAACTTTCTCTTTTCAGAGCTAAACAAATGCAACTGAAATATAAATAAGAAAGAAGTAAAGGAAGTGAATGAAATGCTAGAAAAATGACACCTTTCAGGAATGTAATAGCTAATCAATAGACAATGTACCGAAACCTATGGTATAAAGCCAAAGCAGTACTCAAGAGAAAATTTCTATCTCTGAGTGCCAATAGCAACAAAATTTAGAGAAAGGAGATCAATAAATTGGGCTTGCAACTTAAAAAAAATAGAAAAATTAAAAATCCCCAGATGAAAACTAAATTAGAAATCATAAAAATTAAAGGAAAAATTAATAACATTGAAAGTAAAATAACTATTGAGGTAATAAATAAGTATAGGAGCAGGTACTTTGAAAAAATAAATAAAATAAATAAAGTACTGATTAATCTGATAAAAAAAGGAAAGAAGAGAATAGATAGAAAGAAGATAGCAGTATCAAAGTTGAAAAGGATGATCTCAACTTTAATATAGAAGAAATTAAAGTAATTATTAAGAACTATTTTGCCCAATTATATGAAAATAAATACAACAACCTAGGTGAAATGGGTGCATATTTACCAAAAAAACCCTCAATTTCCTAGATTAATGAAGATGAAATAGACTACTTAAGTAACCACAACTTAGAAAAAGAAATTGAAGAAGCCATAAAAGAATTTCCTAAGAAAACCCCTTAAGGCCATATAGATTCATAAGTGAATTCTATCAAACATTTAAAGAATAACTGATATCAATACTATACTAATTATTTGACAAAATAAACAAAGGAGTCTCACCAAATTCTTTTTATTATACCAATATGGTACTGATTCCAAAGCCAGGCAGACTAAAAACAGAGAAAGAAAACTACAGAGCAATCTCCATAATGAACATAAATTCAACAATCTCAAAATACTAACAAAAAGACTACATCAAGTTATCACAAAAATTATTCGTATACCAGGAATCCAATGGTGGTTAAGTATCTGGAAAACTATCCACATAACTGAACACATCAATAGTCAAACCAACAGATATCAATCACCTGATTATCTCAATAAATGCAGAAAAGCCTTTGACAAAATATGACATCTCTTCTTATTTAAAACACTAAAATGTATAGCAATAGGAGGGCCATTTCTCAAAACAATAAACAGTATATAGTTAAAACCATCATAAAAATATCATCTGCAATGGGTACAAGTAAGAAGACTTCCCATTAAAATTAGGAGTGAAGCAAGGTTGCCCATAAACACTTCTATGATTTAATATTGTACCAGAAACAATAGTAGTAGCAATTAGAGGAAAAAAAAGAAACTGAAGGGATTAAAGTAAGCAATGAGGAAACTAAACTATAACTCTTTGCAGATGATATGATGGTGTACTTAAAGAAACCTAGGGAATCAACTAAAAACTAGTGGAAATAATTAACAACTTTAGTAAAGTTGTAAGGTATAAGATAAACCCATACAAATCAGTATTTCTGTATATTTCCAACAAAACTCAGCAGCAGGAGTTAGAAAGAGAAACTCCATTTAAAAATTTTTTGATGAATATAAGTAATATGGAAATAGAGTTAAGTCTTGATCAATGACACATGTGAAACCCAGAGGAACTGCAGTCAGCTACAGGATAGGGGCTGGGAGAGGGCAGGGAAAGAACATGAATCTTGTAATCATGGAAAAATATTCTAAATTAGTTTAATTAAATTAAAATTTCCAAAAAATAAATAAAATAAAATCTTCTTGACAATATAAAATATTTAGGAATCTATTTGCCAAGACAAATACGGGAATTATATGGACACTACAACAAACACTTTTAAACATTTAAAAACACAATAAAATATCCATCTTAATAATTGGAAAAAACATTAATTGCTCATGGGTAGGTCAACCTAATATAATGAAAATGACAATTCTACCTAAATTAATCTACATATTCACTGCCGTACCTATAAAACTACCAAGAAAAAAAACACAACAATCTTTTTTTTTACTATAATTAGAAAAATGTATAACAAAGCTCATCTGGAAGAACAAAAGATCAAGAATATCAAGGAAAATAATGCAAAAAAATTTCAAGGATGGGGGTCTAGCACCACCAGATTTTAAACTGTACTATAAAGCAGTGGTCATCAAAACAATATTGTACTGGCTAAGAGCAGAAGGGTGAATCAATGGCATAGACTAGGGGTAAAAGACCTCAGTAGGCTAGTGTTTGATAAACACAAAGATCCCAGTTTTGGGGACAAGAATTCACTATTTGACAAAAACTACTGGAAAATTGGAAAACAGTATGGGAAAAACTAGGTTTAGGCCAAAATCTTACACTCTATAACAAGATAAAAATTCAAAATGAGTAAATGACTTTTGTATAAAGAATAAAATAATAAATAAATTAGGTGAACATATAATAGTATATCTGTCAGATCTGTGGGGAATGAAGGAATTTAAGAATAAGCAAGAGATAGAGAACATTACAAAATGTAAAATGAATGAATTTGATTATGTCAAATAAAAACAGTTTTGTAGGAACAAAAACAATGAAACCAAAAAATTAGAAGGAAAGTAAAAAACTGGGGAAATATTTTTACAACAAAACTCTCTGGCAAAGGTATAATTTCACAAATATATATGGAACTATGTCAGCTTTACAAAAAATCAAGCCATTCCCCAATTGACAAATGGTCAAGGGACATGAACAGGCAGTTTTCACATGAAGAAATCAAAACTATCAAGAAGCACATGAAGAAATGTTTTAAATCCCTTCTGATTAGAGGAATACAAATTAAAACTGTGCTGAGGTGCCATATCACACAAAACAGATTGACCAATATGACAGCAAAGGAAAGTGATAAATGTTGGAAGGGGTGTGGCAAAATTGGGACACAAATGCACTGGTGGTGGAGTTGTGAATTGGTCCAACCATTCTGGAGCCCAATTTGGAATTATGTCCAAAGGGCTTTAAAGGATTGACTTCCCTTTGATGTAACCATACCACTACTGGATTTGTACCCCACAGAGATAATAAGGAAAATATTTGTACAGCAATATTTATCAGCACACTCTTTGTAGTGGCAAAATATTGGAAAATTGAGGGTGTCCATTTATTGCGGAATAGCTGGAGAAATTGAGGTATTGTGCTGAACAGAATGATGAACTGCAGAATTCCTATGAGTACTATAAAGACCTCCAAGAACTGATGCAAAATCAGAACATTGCAGAACATTGCACAAAGAAATTGATAGATTGTGGCACAATCAAATATAATAAAATTTTGTACCAGCAGCAGTGCAATGATTCAGGACAATCCATAGGAACTTATGGGAAAGAATGCTGTCCACAACCAAAGAAGGAACTGTGGAAACCGAAATGAAGAAAAACATATTATTGATCACATAGTTCAATGGGGATATGATTAGGGTTTTGCTTAATGACATGGGTCAAAGGGGATATGATTGGGAATGTAGACTCTAAATGAACATCCCAGTGCAAATACAACAACATAGAAATGGGTTCTGATCAAGGACACATGCAATACCCATTGGAATTGCGCATCAGCTATGGGAAGGGTTGGGGGGAGTGGTGGGATGAATAGAAAATGATTTTTGTAACCAAGCAATAATGTTTGAAATTGACTAAATAAAAAAAATGTCCAAAAAAAGAATTATAAGTGATAGTCCATACTTATCAATGAATTCTATTTTTTCCATTGAAAATACAAAACTCATGCTTAAGTAGTTAATTTTTTATTTTTATGACTTCTCAAGTATCATTCGGTCTCCTGAATTCCCTATTTCTGCCACATACTGGAACAATGTTGATCTCATATGTGAATTTCCTCTACAATTTATAGTTCTGAAATTCCACAACCTGAACATAATAACCTTTCATTCCCTGTGCTTTATCCCTCCAATTATTTTCCATCTTCATGAAAATTCACTCCATTCCCCTCCCCTGATTTCCTACCCATCATTCGTTCTCTGCTGTTATGCTCTTCGCTTCAAATCTATATGTCAGTTATTCAATTAAACTGTATATTTTACTCTGTACTTGAATTCTCATTTCCTAAGTTCTTTGAGTTCTAATTTTTCCCCAAATACAAAATCAGTAACAATCTGTGTCTATTAACTGGGAAGTTGTTAGAAAAAAGTCACACAATTGTGCCAACTCAGTCCACCACAATTTCATATTATTTAATCTCAATGGGTCTTTAACTATTGCACACTGATACTTTTACTATTCCTTTTTTACTCTCAATTAGACTCCCCATGGTGTCTTTTTCAAAAATTTTCTTCTTTCCTTAAACCATCTACAAATTTACTCTATTCCCCCTGACTCCCAGCAACAGATTTTGCCTTATATTTCACTGAAATATATATGGAATATATGTGTATAAATATAAATATAAATATATATATATATATGCTATTTACCAAAATGCCAAGATAAATGTTATTTTTTATTCCATTATAGAGTTGTAATAACATAAAATTTAAACTGAAAGAGTCCTTAGAGATCAGCAACAGTCATTTTTTTTCCTGAAATATTTTCTTAACAACCTTTCCCCAAATTCACTTCAATTAATTGCGTATTTAGTCTACATATTCTTATATAAGTATATAGCAGGTTCAGTTAGGTACTACAGTGAATAGTATGCCAGGCCTGGATTCAGGAGGACCTGGGTTCAAATCTTACCTCAAACACTTTCTAGCTGTGTGACCCTGAGTAAGCCACTTAATCTCAATTTCCTAGCCCTTACAATTTTTATGCCTCATAATATGGTAAGGGTTTTAAAACAAAAAAAAAAATGGAAAGAAAACAAACCAAGCAAACAAAAAACAACCCTTGGGATACTTAAGTGGATAAAGAGTCAAGCATAGCAGTCCAAGTTTCAAAAGTGGCCTTAGACACTTTCTAGCCATGTGACCCTGGCAACTCACTTATCCAGTTCTGCCTAGCCCTTGTTCTTTTATCTTGGAGTTATTACTAAGATAAATTGTAAGGATTTAAAAAAGAAAGTCATTAGATATTCTTCATTGCTCTATGGAGTTTATATCAGATGTGACCTAACAATTAAAATGATTTAGTGTATGGCTGTCATCCAACCAAAATATACTAAAGGAGACTGTTGATTGTGTCTTAAGATTCCAAAAAGGAATTTTTCTCGATAAAGTGATATAAATTAGGAGCAAGAGAGAAAGATCATTGAAACATGTTTCTTTATGATGTTGTTAGGTTTTCTTTGTCCATTTTGGTTCCTTGCCTTCATCTTCATAGGACTTGCATAGTGAAAGAACCAAAGTATTAATACAGATAACTACACAGAACTGGATCTCTTTATCTACTAAATGATTATGTATGAGGAAAGATTGGTGCCTTCCTTCCAAAGCTGATGAGCTCTTCAACATGCTATTACTAGAATAAATGTAAAAAGTAAAATAAGAATTTTGAATAGGGAGAGTGATTAAACAACCTTTCCCCTGAATTTTAATTAGAAAAGCAAAGGCTATTTGATTGTGGAATGCAAAATTGCCTCTTGATAAAATAGCAAAATTCTAGAACAACTTATATAAAGTATTTTTTTTCAAAAAAAAAAACATAAATATGCACATATGTGGGAATATAGTGCTCAATTCCTAAATTACCTTTGGATTAGAACTCAGATTTCAGAATTTAGGTCAAGATTTGGAAATTTTGTGAATTATTCTCTTGGTTTTATCATTTTCCCATCTCCCTTATTTGTGCCCTAATCTCTCAAGAGAAACAGCTTATTCTGAGCACTATGACACTCCATGCCAAGTACTCTGAGCTCCAAAATTATCTCTCTTCTTTCCCCCAAATAGGATATAGTCTCCTTTAAGAAATGAACCATTTCTTTGTTCCGTAGTACCTAGTGAACGTGCCTGGCATATAGTAGACACTTATTAAATGTTTCTGACTAAGCAATTAACCTCTCCAAATCTTCTCTATGAATAAATCTAGTCATATCAATATTCAAAAACTTGAGAGACTCCTGATTACCCATCAAATAACTATGAGTGGATAGTTCTGCATTTTGGTAAGTGTTGGGAGGTTCTCCTCATGTAGTGGTAGTCTCTCAGTGATCGGGAATGACGATTGTCTTTGTGCAGTTTCATCTACGGTGTACCCTCGTGTGGCTTTGGAGTCCAAAGGCTGAGGCACACAGTGTGTGGCACATGGGGCCTGGGAGGCCAGTTGTGACGGGAGGTGCGGCTGTGGCCTGGTGTCGGCGTTCACGCGCAGCGGCAAGACGTCGACGTCGCTCATCCTCAAAGGTGGCGGCGGCCTGGTGAATGTGGGCTTGCCAGCTGCTTCTGTCAGAGGCAGCGAGTTCTAGTTGCTTTGGTGTGATGCCAGCCCACTTCAAGTTGGACTTTAGCTGATCCTTGAATCTTTTCTTTGGTCGGCCTTGTTTCCTGAGTCCAGCTGACAGTTCACCATAGAATACCTGTCTTGGTATTCGCCGTGGGTCCATGCGGATGATGTGTCCAGACCATCGTAGCTGGGCTTTGAGGACCAGGACTTCGATGCTGGTGGAGTTGGCTCTGTCGAGGACTTCCTGGTTGGTGATTCGGTCCTGCCGTCGGATCCTCATGATTGACCGGAGGGAGCGTTGGTGGAATTGCTCCAGCTGTTTCATGTGCTTCCGATACAGTGTCCATGTCTCACAGCCGTACAGGAGCGAGCTGAGGACCACTGCGTTGTACACTTTGAGCTTCGTTGCAGTGCTTACACCGCTGTGTTGGAGGACTTTGGAGCACAGCCGCCCGAGTGCCTGGCTGGCCTTTTGGATCCTGGCATTGATCTCGTGGTCTAGGGACCCGTCGTTGGCGATGGTGCTGCCCAGGTACTTGAAAGTGTTGACGTTAGAAAGCTGCGTGCCATCGATTGTAATGCATGGCTGGTTCGTTGGCCTCCCTGGTGCAGGTTGGAACAGCATCTCTGTTTTGCTGAGGCTGATAGTGAGACCAAACAGTTTTGATGCGGTGGAGAACCTGTCCACAATGGTTTGGAGATGATTTTCTTGGTGGGCCATGAGAGCACAGTCATCTGCAAAGAGAGCTTCCAGGATGAGACTCTCTGTTGTCTTTGTTTTTGCAGTCCTTAAATGGAAAGGCGCTCTAGGCATTCCACATAGTGCTGACTAGCATATGGGAAGAGGAAGACATGCCCCCAGAACTCAGCAATGCCTCCATCGTAGCCCTATACAAGAACAAAGGCTCACAAACAGCCTGTGACAACTACAGAGGCATCTCACTACTCTCCACTGCTGGAAAGATCCTCGCCCGTGTTATACTCAACAGACTCCTGTCATCTGTTTCAGAGCAGAACCTGCCTGAATCACAATGTGGCTTCTGACCAGATCGCAGCACCATCGACATGGTCTTCATAGTGAGGCAAATGCAGGAAAAATGCCTTGAGCAGAACCTGAGTCTCTACATTGTCTTCATAGACCTGACAAAGGCGTTTGACACAGTGAACAGGGACGCATTGTGGGTGATCCTCAGCAAGCTCGGTTGCCCAGCAAAATTCGTCAAACTAATCCAGCTCTTTCATGTCGACATGACAGGGGAAGTCCTATCCGGTGGAGAGACTTCAGGTTGCTTCAACACCTCCAATGGCGTGAAACAAGGCTGTGTCCTCGCTCTGGTACTATTCAACCTATTTTTCACTCAAGTATTACGACATGCTGTGATGGATCTAGACCTGGGCATCTACATCAAATACCAACTAGATGGCTCACTCTCCTCATGACTTGTATATATTTTCCAATGAGACAATAGGTCTGTCTAACCTCTGTTCTCAAAACAATAGCAGCCTGAACAGGGATCACTAACTGCTATGATTCCTGTCCTGATTTTCTTGATATATCTTTTATGTCACTTCTTGTAAGCCAGTCATTGTTGAGAAGAGGATTCAATCTAATTGTATCCAACATTTAGATTTTAATTGCCCTGTGAATTGCTTCCAGATGTGAGTCACTAGAAATTGTTCAGAGATTCTTTTAAAAGATGTAGAGTTTTTATTTTCACAATCTTTTTTCATTATCTTTCCCTTGTGGATAAATAAGCTGTTGATACTTCCAGACACTGAGCTTATTTAACTCCTTTTGCCACAGCTAACAAATATGGATAAAGACTGCTTTGCATAGCTGCCTTTTTTGAAACAACTGTCTATTGTGAACAGTTTTAGATAGATGCTAGATACCCATCTAGATCTCTTAAAAAAATGTGTTTTCCCTATTGTCAACTGAGGGAAAAACAAATACCTTACATTGGTGAATTTAGGGTGAGAAAGTGATAGATAATTCCCAAAGATGTGTTGAAAAGTGGAAATTAATTCAACTCTCTTTTCACCTGAATAGTTTTAGGTTGCAGATAAATCAGCTTAAGTAAGCAATAGTGAAAGACCCAAACATATATAGATAAATATTATCCAATAATTCATTGATAGTGCCTGAGGGGAACAAAGGAGTCTGCCACAAGTTCAAGTTTTATTGAGAGTCAATGCCTATCTATTTATCCATCTATCTATCCATTTATCTATCTATCTATCTATCTATCTATCTATCTATCTATCTATCTATCAGTCTGTCTGTCTGTCTATCTAAAGAGACAGAAAGAGAGAGAGAGAAACATTTTCTCTAACAACTAAAAAAAATTTACCACATAATTGACCAATCATAAGCTCTTAAGTATTACATTATTTTTGGGGGGTATAACTTTCTCACAGAAAATTGTTTGTGAAAAGAATTTAACTGAAACATTTCTGAGGCATTTACTCAAACCCAAACAACTAAAGAATATTGACAATAACTTGAGGGTATACAGGAATTAGGTGAAAAGAGACTCTGGGTGACTTGGTCATGAAATTACAGAAGCTTCTTTGGTTAGCAAAATAATGAAGAACTCAAGGAGATTGTTATGAAGGAGACTTTCAGTAGATGTCTATATTTTGGTTATAGCTAGACAATACATTCTGAGCTGCTATTTTGAGCTCTCGGCCCTGTCATGAGAACATAAGAAACTCATATGCTTTTCTTCAGTGGATTCAATTTGTCTTTAGGTTTATTCAAATATCCTCACAATTAATCAGATAATATATATAACATATATATAACATAACATATATATAACATATATAACATATAACATATAATATATATAACATATATAACATGTGTAAATGCATATATATAGTGCACTTAATCAACATATGTATATTGATTGTAAATTAACTTTATGGAAGAAAAGCGTTGTTTCAGAAACATGTATCATGTTAGATATATTTAGCCTCTCAATTTGGCTTTCTCATAGAGGTAATATGAGGGGGGGAAAATCAAGAAAGATGTATCCAGAGAATTGTACTCCATAATACAATAGTCATTAACTAAGTGAAGATTTTCTAAAGAAGGAAATGAATGACCTTGGATATGTTCATTTGAAAACTAGAAGAGAGCTTGGTATATTTGCAGTGGAGAATACTTTGTATAAGGGGTGGCGATTATGGTAATTTTTCTTAGGTTTTTAAGGTAAATTAAAAAGAAGAAAAAAGAACTAAACATGTTTGGTTTCAGTCCCAGAGATTAGAACTGGAAAATGGGTAAAATTTGCAAAAATACACAATTGGGCTTTATATAAGGAAAAATTTCCTAAAAATTGAAGATATCACAAAATCTAATGGGTCTGGTCAAAAGGTAGTGAAGTCCTTTCTCATTGAAATTGTTAAAGTAAATGCTGGAGGATCTTTTGTCTAGTGTTGAATAGTGAAAAATCTCATTGTTATGAGGTATAATAGTCTGGATGAAATTGCCTCTGAAGTCCCTTCCACTTCTAAAGTTTTGTGTCTCTGATAATTCCTAACATCCTCTGCTGGAGACAAGTTGGACATCTGACTGTTTCACCTCAAAAGATACATTGACTGCCATCTGGTTTACTCCTGAAAGAAAGATGCAAAGCTCATGTAAATTCCCTTACATTCCCAGTGTAGACATATTTAACAGCAGTAGCATGGTTTAATCTCTTCCTGTAATTGCTTGAATCAAGTTCACAATTCCTTTGGTTTCTTTTGAGTTTGGGGGAATGAAGAACGAATGAGTGGAAAGGGGGAGATTGGGGCATAGATTTTTTTTTTCTTTGCCTAATCTTCAGAAAGAAGAGTTAAGGCAAGGAATCAGGACCATTTCCTCAGAAATCTGAAGTCCACATTATTGCTTTGTTATTATATTTGGGAAGTTCATAAAATTATGAATGTTTATCAAAATGTAAGTAGCATTTTTTTAAGCAGAAGTTTAAAAAGTGAGAAAAACAAGTGCTTCAAGTACAATATTCAAATTCAAAGACCATGGAAGGTGAGCTGTCTCTAGTTTTATCAAAACAAGTGCTTCCAGGTCTGGAATTTTATTCTATAAAGATGCTGCTAATAGGATATAGAATCCTAAATTAATAACATTCATCGTGATTACATTGAGATGCCAGGACTAATTGGAAAATGTGTTTGATCACAAAAATAACTATCAATTTTTCCCCTATTTTCCATAATGAATTTAAATGTGCACTCAATAGAGGAGAGTAATAAAGGTGAAGAAAATTATGCATGCTATTTTGTGTGTTACAAGGACAGGTATAATTAACTGCACATTTACTAAGCGATCCTTTATATTCTTTTCTTTCCTTCTGTGGGGCCAATCTGGCTTTGTGTTTGTAAAACAAAATCATTGCTAAAGTTATATAATTGCACAAGAGCACATGGGTGCTATTTACCAAATGGAGATGTAATTGATTCATTTGGAATTCAAGGTGCATCAAGGGCATCAAGGTCAATTAGTTTCAAAGTACGGGGGTGAGAGGATGGAAATGACTGGGATTCTATACCATTTTTGTCCTGCTTTCTTTACCAGTGAGGGAGAACTTAATGATCAGAGCATCTGTCAGGATATTCTGAAAACCCAGGGATACTTCCCAATAGTTAATAGAGCCAGATTGAAACTTTGGTAGAGGTTGTGATGCCAATTTTCATTTTAAACTTGTACTGTTGCTCTGATGATGTTTTTCTTGAAATAGATTTTTTTTAAAAATTCTTTCATAGTCAGCATTATTCTTCCAGAAAGTCAGTTCCTTTATAAGGCAAAACATAGCAAATGCACACATATTTGGTCTGGTTACTAAATTTAAAAAATCAGACAAACATAATCATAAATTTAGAGTTGGAAGACACCATAGAGGTCACTGAGTTCATCTCCCTTAGTTTACATAGGGAAAATTTGTGGTCCAAAATGTAAAGTGACTTTTTCAGAGTCATTCAGCTAATAAAAAAAATTCAGACCTATGTTTTTGTGACTATGAATTTATGACTCTATTAACTGTACCACATCACTTCCTATCACACAGATGATGTTGCCTCTGGAGGTCCTGACTATTTTAAATGAATTTTTTATTAAGGTCCTTGAATTATCAAGATATTTGGGTATTACATACATATAAATCAATCAACTTACAATCACTAAATATTTACTGAGGGATTTGCAGGGATAAAATACAGTGACAAATCTAGGTTTACTAGTAAATTCTTTTTTAAGGCCTTTCTATCATCCAGGATGTCACACTTTAGTTAATAATATCAGAAACCAAACAAATATGAAAAGATAATAATAGTAAAAATAGTAAGATCCAAATGAACATATCACACAAAAGTGTCATTAAAGTTGGAGATATGGAGGAATCAAACTAGACATTGAAGGACAGATAGATAGGACTTTTTATAAATGAAGTTAAGAAGGTAATAAATAGTGATGTGATATGGGGGGGGGAGATGGTGAAAATAAATGAATAGAGAGAAATTTCAAGATGTTTGAGGAATAGTGAGTAGATTAACTTATGTGAAGTAGAAATTATTTATATGTATATATGTATGTGTGTATATTGTGTTAAAAGAGTTTTTCTTAATTTATCTCTTTTTCTATTCAAGAGGCAAGGGAGTAAAAAGATTTCTGAGTAAAATTCCCCTCTGCTGTGAAAACTGTCAGTTACTGACAGTTAGAAGGGTGTGGCTGAGAATTAGTCAGTTACAGCTGGCAGTTGGAAAGGGACTTTTGTCTCTGGGTTGCCTGGAGAGAGGAGTATGTGACATACTCTCTCTGGGACTGTGAGGAGACTAAGAAATGAATTTAAGGCCTTCCTAGCCTTATTGATTATTGATTATCTTGGGTACATTGGTAGATAGACAGTGTGTATATTTTTAGATAGATAGTGTAGAAAAGTTAGGCCAGAGCCTGGCTCTGGCAGAAGGCACTGACCTCAAAGACAAATAGATTTAGAGATTTCTAGAAATTTTTAGTTAGGATTATGATCTTAGGTATAAGCTATTATAAGACTACTCTCACTTTTCTCCTTTCTATTTCCTATCCATACTTTCCTAATAATAAACTAAATGTTTTGTGTTTAAGAAGCCACTCTCCTGACTTTTGCTCAAACTCCTACCCCAAAAATTTAACCCTTCACAATGGAAAGACGAAGGGATGTGACTAGAAAGACAATTTAGGACCATCCTGTGACCGTCAGTCATTGAATATCAAAATGAGGAATGTTGATTTCATTTTCTAAGATTTTGTTTTTCTCTTTTTCTCTTTTGTTTTTGAACAGGACCAATGACATCACAGAGTGATGTCTTGACTGATGAGTGAATTGGATTTAAATGAGGCAGAGTTACACAAAATCAACAGCCTTGCTTTCTCTTCCAGTGTCATTGTAGTGCAGTGGCAAGATAAAAAGTCAACATGGTTGGTGAGAACCCAGGGTGCAGTGAATAATCATCACATCATCAATGTCTAACAAAGGTCTAAATACTCCATATCACTTGCTTCATATACTTTCATGATCAGTGCGGGGGAAATTCTTCTCATTCACCTATTTCACCATGAAAAGTCTTCACAAGCTTGAAGTAGATATCCCCTAATTGCTTCATGTCTTTGAAGCCTCTTGGTTACCCTCAAACTGATTTAGACTGTCTACCAAGACAGTTTTACCAGATTGGGGCCATTGTGCAGGCTGTATCTTCTTGGAGCCACAGGTGAGAGTTTGATGAGAGTTATACATCAAAGATAGATGAACAGCTCTGAAAAGCATTTGGCAAAATAATTTTCAAGAAATTATACACTCTCTATGTATACCCCAATGATAGTTGAAGATTATGAGAAATTACTTCTAACTCTAATCAAGTATGAGCATGGGATAAGAAACTATCCTAAAACATACAAATACCTGACCCTACAAGTTTCTATTTATTATTGAAATATATCTC
The DNA here is from genome assembly GCF_027887165.1 of Monodelphis domestica. NCBI lineage: Eukaryota > Metazoa > Chordata > Mammalia > Didelphimorphia > Didelphidae > Monodelphis > Monodelphis domestica. The sequence goes on along the minus strand of NC_077230.1, from coordinate 114,092,460 downwards.
ATTCTATCTATAACCCTATATTTTATTTCTTCCTATTGTATACCCTTGGCTTCTATGAAAATCTTCTGTTCAGTATGTCCTATACATGTGTCAGATTCATCTCATCTCTATATCTTTCATGCCCACTATTTAAAACCCCTTGTCTCTCTCATGCTCCAGCTGCTTTATCGTCTTTAAGGTCACTCTTGGGTCTCATTTCCTGAATGACAGAATCATTCCATTAATCACAATTTTCCTTCCTTTGAATTCATATTTGTAATTAAGTGTTTTTGTCTTATTTTACATGCCTGTTGATATTGTTTTCTCACTAGATTGCAAGCTCCTTGAAGGCAAAAATAATGTATTACAAATCTTTGTATGTACTAAGTTCCTAGTACATTTTCAAGTAAGCTCAAAGAAGTATGAAAGAAGTAACCCAGAAGGGTTGTTGACAGCTTTAAAAGTGGTCAAAATAAGTCACATAAACTATTGGTTTTCAACTGTGCCAACATCAAAGGCATGGTGTAGAAAGATTGAATTTTAGCTATATTAACTTATACTCATAGTTAGACTCATCTTTATGAATTCAAATTCAACCTTAGATTTGGATTACCTCAGTGACCCTGGACAACTTGCTTGGACTTGTTTGCTTCAGTCTCCTCATCTGAAAAATGAACTGGAGAAGGAATTGGCAAAACATTCTCATATCTTTGCCATAAAACATGAAATTGAGTCATGGAGTATAGTACACAACTGAAAAATGACTAAATAAGGAGAATTTAGATTCAAAATTCCCCAACTATAAAAAGAGACTTGTAATCTAGCCTACTTTGTTTCCTATAATGATAAAACGAATCTGGCTTTGTATAGATAGTTTTAAAAGCAATATAACTTCAAAGAGAAAGAATGTGAATACATTCCCAGGTAAAGTTCTGCTATGTTGGTGGAATATAGTGATTTAAGGATATTAGGGAAGATTATAAATATCTGTTAAAAATGGATGTCAAATCTAAGCACTACAGATAAATTCCTTTGCCTGCAATGAAAAAAAAATCAGTGACTATAAGTTAAATGGAAAGTTTAATGACAAAATAAATGAAACTGAGTGCTATGAATATTTTAATGAACAAAATTGGCCTCAAAGAAGACATATAAGAATGACCCTTCATATCTTGTTTACAGAAGAATTATGGGAGATGGTGGGAGGGACATGTTGGAAACTGTATATAATACTATTTTTCACTGATGTGATGGTTAATTTTGATATTTATACTTTGTCAAAAAATGGCTGAGAGACAGAAATAGATTGGCAACTTTAGGTCATGTAGTAAAAGACACACATACTTATACCTCACAGTGTGGCTCACAGTGAGTCACACACTGCTCTCAAATAAATTTTGGAGAGATCAGTTGAAAGTTGATGAGAACAGGTTCTTGAGGTTAGGGATCCAGGTTAGGTAAGTGGGGCAGTGGAATGTCTGGTAGTATGTATGACAAGAAAGAAGAGAGGAATGTTGAAAGTCCAACTTCATATTTTTTTCTGAGTTTTTTTCTAGACATTCATTTTTATTATTTTTCTTTTCCCACATGTGGCTAAGTTGATGGTTTTTAAAGTAGATAGCATGACAATTCCCAATACTCTCCTTCTATTACACTTCTCTAAAGACTAAGCTGTGATATTGAAATAATTTCTTTTCACTGAAAATTAAAAGAAAGGATTATCATTTAAGACACTTAATGATCCATCTTTTTTCAAATTATGCTAATGTGACCTGAGGTCTAAGGTTATCGGACATATTTTTTCTAAAGATCTAATCAGTGATAATACCTTAAATGACTTCCCTAATCTCCATAAAGAAAGTAACTCAGATTTCTTAGATAACTATTCCAAAAAAATGATGAAGTTGACACCAGGTGGGGTCATATTCATATATTCATGTAATAATCAATATTGTAGAAAAAACAAATTGAATTTTCTTATACTGACTTACTAATTAAAAGTCTACATAGAGATAAAGAATCACATCTATGGCACTTGGTCAGACTTCCGTCTTCCTTGAAAAACTTTGCAAATTGAGATCCTGGAGGGAGCCATAAAATAGTAGAAAAAAGTCTTGGAAGAGGTACTAGAAGACTTTGATTCAGGTCCTGGCTCTACCTAACCTGTGTTGAGAATATAGAAAAGTCAATTCATCTCTAGCAGATTCTCATGGTAGCTCTATAAGAATGTATTGGAAGAGAACAAAGGCAAACAAGTGAATTATAATAGTTAAGGATAAAAGTGATAAAGTCAGAATGTAATGGATGAGGGAAATGAAAGAAACAATGAAGGAATATTCAATAAGAATTTAGTAGCTGATGGGGGTAATGGGGAATAGGGAAGAGTAGAGGAAGACAAAATGAATCAAATTTTTAGAATTAAGTAATATTCTTGATATGAGAAGCAATTAAAGGAAATTGGTTATGCAGAGTAGACAAGATCAATTTATTTCAGTTTTATATTCCAAGTCTCTTCTTGAAAATTGCATTACGGCAAAGTGGTATCAATGAGTCACTGACAAAATTGTAAATTTAAGCCATGTGCCATTGATATCCCCTAAACCTACAAACATCACAAATACTTCAGCCAAATTCTAAATAAACAGAGGCAAAGCTCTAAGTCACTAACAGGTTTATTGAGATAGATTGGTGTCTCTTAGTAAAGCTGGGTCATTAGATATTCTTCATAATTTAAGACAAGTGAATGGGGGATTTCCATCAGTTATAAATCATAATATTTCCTCTTCTCTGGTCCTCCAGAAGGAAGACACTTCTACAGACTCTCCCTTAGTCTGACAGAGATGGTAAAGAGGAAATGCCTTATATGATAAGTTTTCCATCTTTCAAGGGATAGGCATTTTCCACATGCCCAAGGAAACTCCCTTCTAGGATCTTCCACAGAATAGGTATTTTAAGCATTCCAGGAAGGGACACAAACATTCAGTCCAGTAAGCATGGCCTTTTGACCTATTACTTGAATGATGTTCTATGAGACTCTCCCTTCAGCTTAGTTTTCACAGGCTTGGTGAGACCACACCTTATTGCAAAATGCTGGGTTCCTGTGAATTACAGAAAAGGGGAAGTTACAGAAATTATAGTTAATATGAAGTTACAGAGAAAATAAGTTACAAGGAACATAACACATCTCTGAAGCCAACCTTTGTCACTTTGGGACAGTAGTAGTAGTATATTTGAATTTATTGCTCCTATTCCTACCAATTGGGGCCAAGTAAAATAAGTTTAATCTCTTTTGTAAAATAATGTATTTATAAATAAAATATTTATAAAAGATAGCAAATATATTCCCATATTTTCAATAATCCAGAAACTTAACATAGCTCAAGTTTATATTAATTTTATAGATGCTATATCATACACTTAAGTCAAAGAGGGTTTGCTTTCCATCAAATCCCTTGCAATGATTTTTTTTTCTTCTTGAATGATTGGTATCTAACTATGACTTCCCAACTTATAATTGTGATAATTACTTATTTGTTTCATGTTTGTTTATTTATCTATTTACTAATTTTAAAAATTCAAGTATAATAATTCACATTTATTCTTTTAGATTTCATCTTATTATTTTCAGTCCAATGCTCTAGCCTGTCAAGATCATTTTGTGTCATGACTGTCATCTAGGATGCAAATTATCCCTTTATCTTTTTTCCCATTTGTAAATCTGATGAACATGCCACTATACCTCTATCCAACTCTGATAAAATGTTAAACAAGCAAAGATTACTCTGACACTCCACTTAGAACATCTTGCTTTGTTGACATTGAATCATTACAGCTACAATAAGTCTGGTAATTAATTTAATTCTGAATTTTAATTCTATTCACTTCTAATCCATATATCTTTAGATTGTTCATGGGAACAATATGAGATATGTTAAAATTTTGATAAAACCTAGGTAAATTATATATACAATAGTTCATTCACCTAATTCTTTAGTAATCATGTCAAAAAAAGGAAATAAGTTTAGTTTGGATTGATCTCTTTTGAAAAATTGCAAACATTTTCCTTTCTACTTGCACATAAAAAATTCCTTTAAGGATTTCATTTAGAATTTTGCTAGAAATGTAGGTAAAGCTCAATACTTCATACTTTGGAAACTTCATTCTCTGTTTCTAATTTATTTTTAAATGAAGACATATTTTTGCTTTCAGTTTTTTGATTCCTCTCCTATTTTTGTGATATTTCCAATTTCACCTTCACTGGTACAGCAATTATATTTCCATAGTTTTTTTCAGCACCCAAGTTTATTTGGGTTAAGTGACAAATTCATTAAGGCTACTTAAGGACTTTCTGATTTCCTCTTAATTCTCTGTATAATAAAAACACAATGGGAAAAAGGAAGAGAAAAACAAAAATAATCTGTACCCACAAGAGAAGAGGATATGATGTATATGGAGAGAAATGAAGATAGGCAAATGATAATGTGCATATTTAAATATATATATATTTAATATATATACACATATATAGAGATAGCTATAAATATAGTTGTAAATGTAGTTATATAGAGATAGGTATACAGAGATATTTATGTAGATATAACTATAGAATGAGATTAGATATAGAAATAGATATGTAAATATAGATGATATGGGATAGGTATGTGGTAGATATAGACATGGGTATAGATATAGTTGTAGATCTAAGCATTGATATAGAAGTACATCTTTTGATATAGCTGATCTAATGCTCTCTCTCTCAGGTTTGATTTCTGAACACTCTTACATTGATAGGTTAGATTTTCAGAAGTTCTCTACTTACGCCTCTCAGGATTCTAGGGGACATCCTGGGGAATTCAAGATGTTTTTAATGCTGGATTTTATGAGTCCCCATATATTATAATTTTTCATTGATTATAGCCAGATTTACATAGCTTTTTAAAAGGTTTCTTTCCTTTCATAGAATTTTGAGAACCAATAAACTAAAAAAGCTCTTTCCTCTCTCAATCTGTGATATTTTGTTAAAAATAAATTTAAAAAAACTTTCTTTTTTGATAAAATTATTAAGTTAGAGTTCACCTTGTCATTTACATTAATTAAGCTTTGGAGTATGGCACATATCCCCTCCAACATATGAGTAAGATTTGATAGTTTCCTATTTATTTTCTTTAGAATAAAGTACCATATTTTTAAATTTTATTTCACAATGTTGATGGAGACTATCTTTCCAGACATATTGTATGACTTCCTGTCACAAACTGACATACTCATCTACCTTCTGATCTCTATATATGATATTCTCTCACATTATCTTTGTAGAGCTTGTCCCTACAATGGTTAAATTTAGTGGTTAGACTTAAATTATATGAAATAACTTGATTGCCAAAATTGTTATATCTCAAGTCAGAAGGTTATTTACCAAAATAGAGGAGAAACAATAAAGTAGAGAAATGTGAAAGAGGGTAGAGAAAATATCTATATTAGTCCTCAGCCAAGAGGGCCAGTAGTGAGTAACTATGAGGCCTTCTCAAAGATGTATGTTAATATTTTTTTTTATTGTTGGACTTGAATATATTAATTTGGAGATCTCCAGGGATACTAAAGTCCCAAAATGAATTACTAAAGTAACATGGAATTTATGATAGTTTATTTTTACATTAGAGGGAAGATATTAAGGAAGAGAGAAAAGACAGGAGAGAGAAAGAGAGAGAGAGAGAGAGAGAGAGAGAGAGAGAGTGAGAGAAAGAGAGAGAGAGAGAGAGAGAGAGAGAGAGAGAGAGAGAGAGAGAGAGAGAGAGAGAGAGAGAGAGAGAGAGAGAGAGAGAGAGAGAGAAAGCTCCAGTTTCCTCTGAACCAGTTAGAAATTCTAAGCCCCAGCCAGGGGAAAGGAGTCTCAAGATGATGGGCCTTTCTCAGAGGTTCACACCTCCAGTAAGGGCAAGGAACTAAGTCAGCCTTTCACTTACCAAGGTGACCATCTAAAAGCAAAGCAGTTTGAGATCTCCTGCATGAGCTCCACCAGGGGTCCAGTTCCACAGCCAAGTGTCTTCACTCCAAGTCTGTTTTCCAGTCCAACTCCAAGTGACTCTTCTCAGTGACTGATCTCTATCAATCCATCCTTGTGTGCCTCTGTTTCTTCTATTTAAAGTTCATTTTCTCTTGTGTCCCCTCCCCTAAATTTTACGTCTATCAATCACAGCAGATTTTCCTTTCCAGGACTTCCCACTCAATGTATGAAATGGGTGTTCACACCTTTTGTAGTTAGTTATACCTTTTGTGGTTAGTTAACACCTTTTTTGATTAGTTAACACTTTTTTGTAGTTAAAATGGATAGATCTACTTTAAATACTGAGTTAACACTTTTGGGATTAAAATCTAAAAATAGACAGCAGATTACAATTTTTATCTTTACTATTAAGGAAGAGCTAAATACCTTCATTGTTACAATGAGGAGACAGTCAAATCCAATCTTCACTGATGGAAGCTAGTTTCTTGTAAAACTAGGAAAAGTGTCAACCCTTTTCAACTAAGAAGGGACTCAGTCTTTTCACTCACCCAACAAAATAGTCCAGGAGTCAGAATCTAAGTTCTAGCCAAGCTCCAAGTTCAGGATACAAACTGCATTCTGCAGCAAAGTTCCCTTGAAGACTGTCCCCAGTCAGAATACTATCTTCAGAAGGCAATCTTTTCAGACTAGTTTCTCCAAGACCATCTCCTCAGATTGAGTTCAAGACTTGCTTTTATAGTGACTCCTTAGCTCCTCCTCTCTTCAGAGGGGCCAAACATAATTCCAAATAGTCTAGCACTGCCCCAGAGACAGTGTTTGTGGGAACCAGCTTTCACCTTCTGGAAAGGTGAATACTCATTGAAAGGGTTCACAGTTTCTCAGGGTGTGAACTATTAAAAGAATCCAAAAGTTTCTGGTTGTTTGAGTTAGAAAAAAGGGAGGCACTCTCTAAGTATCATGCTGGCTTTTTACTTAGCCCAAGTAGGGTGTGAATTCACTAAGTGTTTTGCATGATCCTCCGCCTAGTTCAAGCTTGTGTTGATTCAATCAAAAGGTAGACAAAGCATAATTAATCCTATCTTCACAATTTACTGAGCTATTTAAGTTAGTGTTAATCAAAGTGGCTCAGTGGATTGAGAATCAGACCTAGAGATGGTAGGTTCTAAGTTCAAATTTGATCTCAGACACTTCCTAGCTGTGTGACTCTGGGCAAGTCACTTGACCTCTATTGAGTAGCCCTTACCACTCTTCTGCCTTGGAACTATGAACAAGGAGATAACCAGAAACAAGAAAATTTGAAGTTGAAGAATGCATCAGAAGAGGAGCAAATGGAACTTCACAAGACCTGGGGGGATGGAATGGAATTCCATCCAGGCTCAAAAGCAGTTGGAAGAGAAAAACCAAAGTTATTTTAATCTTGAACTCTTTGGAGCTGGGTGGGAGAACTACAAATCTCTGAATCCTTTGCTGGAACACAAGATCTCAATTCTCAACTGAAATCAATCTTTTGGGATAAAGACTCTCTTTTTCCCTTAGGGGAACCCAGGGCTTATTCCTGGAAAGATTTCCTTGGTCAAACCCTCAAAAGCTATATAGGAAAGAAATCATATGGACTTCCTCTTCCCTTTGCCCCTTTCCTTATTCTTTCACCAACCTTATACCCCAATAAATTAGATATCTTGATTTATACTAGAATTTGAATCAGAGTCTATGTGTTAGGAGGGGAACTTCAAATCCATCAGTTAAAAAGGAGGATGAGGGGAAACAGACTTACTCTTTTGTCTAGACTGCACTGAGTCCATTGATAACAGCTCAGCTTAGAGAAAGAGGGAGGAAGTATCACATAATATTCAATCCCAATTGCTATACATTGTTTCTTTCCTTTTCAAAGTCCCCTTTGCTAATACAGAACCAATACACAGTTTTGATTCCAAGTGGAAGGTAAGAGTTAAAAAAAAGATTGTGATCTCAAAGTTCTTATTGCCCTTTGAAATCATTTGAATTTATAAAATTTGAAGTTATTTATCTTTGCAACTATTCAATCCAAGTAAATTAATTCTTTTTAATTAAAATAAATGTATTTGTTTATTTGTTACATTAAAATACCCAGGTAACTCCCTCTTTGCCTGTTCTGTCCTATTAGAGAAAGAATTACATATTTATGTAACTATTTTACTTATTTCTATTTATTAGTTCTCTCTCTGGAGCTAGACATTGACAAGTCATGCTTCAGAGAATATTTCTGTGGCTGTATATAATATTCTGTTGGTTCTACTCATTTCAGTTATCATTATTTCATGTAGGTTTTTCAGTATTTTTTTTTAATTTATTTAGAATTTTTTTCAATGGTGACATAATCCATGATTTTTCCTTCTCCTCTTTCCTCTCTCTTCCAGGACCTGACAAGCAATTCCACTACGTTATATATGTATCATTATACAAAACCTATTTCTATGTTATTCATATTTGCAATACTGTGAACTTTTAACATCAAAACCTCAATCACATCCCCATCAAATCACATGATTGAACCTATGTTTTTCTTCTGTATTTATGTTCCCACAGTTTTTTCTCTGGATGTGGACAGCATTCTTTCCCATAAATTTCTATGGATTGTCCTGGATCTTTGCATTGTTGCTAGTAGAGAAGTCCATTACATTAGATTGTGCCACAGTATATCTGTCTCTGGATATAAGTTTCTACTGGTTCTGATCCTTTCACTCTGCATCAATTCCTTAAGGTTATTCTAGTTCATATGGAATTCCTCCAGTTCATTATTTTTTCAGCACAATAGTATTCCATCACAATCAGATACCACAATTTGTTCAGCCATTCATCAATTTCCAGTTCCAGTTTTTTTGCCACCACAAAGAGCTTGGCTATAAATACTTTTGTGCAAGTATTTTACCTTATCTCTTTGGGGTACTAAACCAGAAGTTGTATGGCTGGATCAAATGGCAGTAATTCTTTTAAAACTCTTTGCTCATAATTCCAAATTGGCTTCCAGAATGGTTGACCAATACACAACTCAACCAGAAGTGTATTAGTTGTCAAATTTTGCTACTTCTGGTCCAACTTTTATTATTTTCCCTTTCTGCCATATTAGCCAGTCTGCTAGGTGTGAGGTGGTACCTCAGTTTTTGTTTTGATTTGCATTTCTCTAATCAGGAGGGATTTAGAATACTTTCTCAGGTGCTTATTGATAGTTTTGATTTCTTCACCTGAGAACAGCCTTGATCCTTGTCCCTTGATCATTTGTTGATTGGGAAATGGCTTGATTTTTTTTTTTTGTAAATTTGACTTAGTTCTTTATATATTTGGAAAACTAAACCGTTGACAGATAATTTTGTTGTAAAATATTTTCTCAGTTTTTTTGTTTCTTTCTAATTTCAGTTTCATTGGTTTTGTTTGTACAAAAACATTTTAATTTGATATAATCATAGTCATTCATTTTGTATTTCATAATGTTCTCTGTCTCTTAGTCTCAAATTTCTTCATTTCCCACAGATCTGACAAGTGTACTATTATACATTCACCTAATTTATTTATGATTTCTCTTTTGATATAAAAGTCATCTATCCATTTTGAATTTATCTTGGAATAGGGTATAAAATGTTGATATAAACATAATTTTTCTCATACTATTTTCCATTTTTCCAGAAGTTTTGTCAAATACTGAGTTCTTGTCCCAAAAGCCAGTCTTTGGGTTTATCAAACACTTACTTGCTGAAGTCATTTACCCCTAGTTTATTCCAATGATACTCCCTTCTGTCTCTTAGCCAATACTATATTGTTTTGATGACCATTGCTTTATAGTACAGTTTAAAATCTGCTACTACTCCCTTCATATTCTTGATCTTTTATTCTTCCAGATGAGCTTTGTTATACTTTTTTTAATTCTATAAAAAAAAGTTTTTGGTAGTTTGGTAAGTGTGGAAATGAATAAGTAGATTAATTTGGGTAGAATTGTCATTTTATTATATTATTTTTATTATATTATATTTTATTATATTAGCTCATTCTACCCATGAGCAATTGATGTTTTCCTAATTATTTAAATCTAGTTTTAGTTGTGTGAAAAGTGATAGTTTGTAGTTGTGTTCATATAATTCCTGTGTTTCTCCTGGAAAATAGATTCCTAAATATTTTATATTGTCAAGAAGATTTTTAAATGGAGTTTCTCTTTCTAACTCCTGCTGCTGAGTTTTGTTGAAAATATACAGAAATGTCAATGATTCATGTGGGTTTATCTTATACCTTGCAACTTTGCTAAAGTTGTTAATTATTTCCAAAAGCCTTTTAGTTAATTTTCTGGGATTCTTTATGAGATTTTTATATACCATGATATCATCTTCAAAGAGTTATAGTTTAGTTTCTTCATTGCCTATCTTAATCCCTTCAATTTCTTTTTTCTTCTCTAAATGCTATTGTTAGCATTCCTAGTACAATATTAGATAATCAAGGTGATGATGACCATCTTTGTCTCATTCCCGATCTTCTTGGGAAGGCTTCTAACTTGTCCTCATTGCAAATGATATTGGCCCTTCTATTCCTATTCTTTCTAGTGTTTTCAATAAGAATGGGTGTTGTATTTTGTCAAAGGTTTCTTCTGGAGAGATTGAGATGAACATAGGATTTCTGTTGGTTTGATTATTGATATGTGGATGGTTTTCCTAATATTATACCATCCTTGTATTCTTGGTATAAATTCCACCTGGTTGTAGTGAATTATCCTCTTGATAACTTGCTGGAGTCTTTTCTCTAGTATTCTATTTAAGATTTTTGCATCAATATTCATTAAGGAGACTGGTCTATGGTTTTCTTTCTCTGTTTTAAGTTTGCCTGGCTTTGAAATCAATGCCATTTTTGTGCCATAAAAGGAATTTGGTAAAACTCCTTTGCTTATTTTGTCAAATAGTTTGTAAACTACTAGGAATAGTTATTCTATTAACACAAAGTTTTTCTTATATTTCATTCACTTCCTGTACTTCTTTCTTATTTTTCACTTTGATTTATCAAATTCTGAAAGAGGAAAGTTGAGATTCCCTACTATTATGGTCTTATAATATATTTCCTTCTTGAACCTTTAATTTGTCCTTTAGAAATCTATATGGTCAAACCCCCAACAACCCTCCCCCAGAGACTACACCAAGAGATCTTCTGTTAAAGCTACAAGAGGGGAGACTGATAGAAGTCCCCAATAAACAAAGAAAATGAGAGGAACAAGAGCACAGACAAATACGGGGAGTAAAGAAGGGGTGAATTTGAGCAAACAACAGAAAAAGAAGAAAGAAACTACAATAGACAACTACTACTCAGCAAATGGAACAGAGGGGGAGAGATCAGCAAAAGATACACCAGAAATCCCAGCAAATTGGATACAGGCTGTGGAAGAACTGAAAACACAACTAATAGAGGCTGAAGACAATTGGGAAAAGAACTTAAAAATCAAGATAAGTCATATGGAAACAGAGGCACTTGAACTAAAACGAGAAAATAGTGTCTTGAAAGCCAAAATCAAACAGCTGGAAAATGAGGCAAAGGAGATGAAAGATGAGGTAAAAAGGATGAAAGATGATCTTCAAAGAAAATCAGACCAGAAGGAAAAAGACGACCAAAATCCAGAGATGAAATCCAATCTTTAAGAACCAAAATACAACAACTAGAATCAAGTGACCTCACAAGGCAGCAGGACACTATAAAACAAAACAAAAAGAATGAAAAAATTGAGGAAAATGTGAAGCATCTCATTCACAAAACAGACGATTTAGAAAATCATTCAAGAAGAGACAATTTAAGAATAATTGGACTACCAGAAGACCACGACAAAATAAAAAGCCTGGACATAATACTAGAGGAAATTATCCAGGAAAACTGTGCCGAGATCCTAGAACAAGAGGGGAAAGTGGAGATTGAAAGAATCCACAGATCACTCCCTGTATTTAATCCCCAACTGACAACACCAAGAAATGTTATAGCCAAATTAAAAAACAATCAGATAAAAGAAAAGATATTATAAGCTGCCAAGAAGAAGCCATTCAGATACCATCACACAGTGAGGTTAACACAGGATCTGGCTGCATCCACACTGAAGGACCGAAAGGCATGGAATACGATATTCCGGAAAGCAAGGGAACTAGGTCTACAACCAAGAATAAAATACCCATCAAAACTGACTATATTCTTACAGGGGGAAGTGTGGTCATTCAACACAACAGAAAAGTTCCAAGAATTCATAAATAAAAGACCAGACCTGAACAGAAAATTTGATGTCCAACCACAGAACTCAAGAGGATCATCAAAAGGTAATTAAAAAAGGGGGGGGGGGAACAACAACAACAACAAAAATTTTTTAAGAGACTCAAAAAGTTAAAATGATATGTATCCATATAAGAAAAGAGGTCATTGGTAACTCTTAAAAACTGTTGCTATCACCTGAGCAGCTAGAAGAATTACACTAAGAGGGAACAGTGACAAACTGTATAGGATAAAAGGATAAGACATAAATAGATATATAGATATATGCATACATAAATACATATACATGTATATATATATATATATACATGACTAGAGCTAAAAAAGAAAAGAGGTTATGACTAAAAGAAATGGGAAAAGAAACAAATGGGGGTAAATTTATATGTGACAAAGAAGCTCATGGCAGGAGGTGGGGAGAACATCAATACACTGGAAGGGTAAAGAGGTTGGAGACAGGAAATACTCAACTCTTACGTACTTTGAAACTGACCCAAAAAGGGAAGAACAACCCAAGCCATTGGGAAAAAGAATAGATTTACGCCCTATAGGGGAGCAGAAGGGTAAAAAACGGACTGGTGGGGAGGGAAGGAGTACAAGGGAGGGAGAGGGTGGGGAAGAAATTTTAAAAAGACTACAGGGGAAAATAAGGGGGGGGGGATAAGAAGGGAGGGGGTTAGAAAGGGAAGTAAAATAAGGGAGGGAATGGGGGGGGGGCCCGGGGGCTGACTATAAACAAACATTGGTATAGAAGGAAATAGTGAAAAAAGAAAAGGCAGGACAAGGAATAGAAATCAAAATGCTGGGAAATACACAGCTAGTAATCACAACTCTGAACGTGAATGGAATGAACTCACCCATAAAACGCAAGCGAATAGCAGAGTGGATTAGAAGCCCAAATCCTACAATATGCTGTCTGCAAGAAACACACATGAGGAAGGTAGATACGCATAGGGTGAATGTAAGAAGATGGAGCCAAACCTATTGGGCATCAAATGATAAAAAGAAGGCAGGAGTCACAATCATGATATCGGATAAAGCCAAAGTAAAAATAAATCTAGTTAAAAGAGATAGGGAAGGTAATTACATCCTGATAAAAGACAGTATAGACAACGAGGAAATATCTGTACTCAATATGTATGCACCAAATGGCAGAGCATCCAAATTTTTAAAGGAGAAACTAGAGGAACTCAAGGATGAAATAGATAGAAAAACTATACTAGTGGGAGATCTGAACTTTCCCCTATCCAAACTAGATAAATCAAACAAAAAAATAAATAAGAAAGAGGTGAGAGAAGCAAATGAAATCTTAGAAAAATTAGAGTTAGAAAGATATATGGAGAAAAATAAATAGGGACAAAAAGGAATACACCTTCTTTTCAGCAGTACATGGTACATTCACAAAAATTGACCATGTACTAGGGCACAAAATCATTGCAAACAAGTGCAAAAGGGCAGAAATAATAAATGCAACCTTCTCAGACCACAGTGCAATAAAAATAATAATTAGTAAGGGTACATGGATAGATAAATCAAAAATTAATTGGAAATTAAAAAATATGATTCTCCAAAACCAGCTAGTTAAAGAACAAATCATAGAAACAATTAATAACTTCAATGAAGAAAATGACAATGGTGAGACATCCTTTCAAAACCTATGGGATGCAGCCAAAGGAGTACTCAGGGGGAAATTTATATCCTTGTGTTCATATATAAACAAATCAAGAAGGGCAAAGGTCAATGAATTGGGCATGCAAATTAAAAAACTAGAAAGTGAACAAATTAAAAATCCTTAGTTGAAGACTAAATTAGAGATCCTAAAAATCAAAGGAGAAATTAATAAAATTGAAAGTCAAAGAACTATTGATTTAATAAATAAAACTAGAACCTTGTACTTTGAAAAAACAAATAAAATTGACAAAGTACTAGTCAGTCTAATTAAAAAAGGAAAGAAGAAAAACAAATTGACAGTATCCAAGATGAAAAGGGAGATCTCACCTCTAATGAAGAGGAAATCAAGGCAATAATTAAAAGCTACTATGCCCAATTATATGGCAAAAAATATGGCAATCTAAGTGATATGGATGAATACTTACAAAAATATAAAATGCCTAGACTAACAGAAGAAGAAATAAATTACCTAAACAACCCCATATCAGAAAAAGAAATTGAACAAGCCATCAAAGAACTCCCTAAGAAAATATCCCCAGGTCCATATGGATTCACAAATGAATTCTATCAAACATTCAAAGAACAGCTAACCCCAATACTATACAAACTATTTGACAGAATAAGCAAAGAAGAGGTTCTACCAAATTCTTCTTACGACACAAACATGGTACTGATCCCAAAGCCAGGCAGGTTAAAAACAGAGAAAGAAAACTATAGGCCAATCTCCCTAATGAATATAGATGCAAAAATCTTAAATAGGATACTAGCAAAAAGACTCTAGCAAGTCATCACAAAGGTTATCCACTATGATCAGGTAGGATTCATACCAGGAATGCAAGGATGGTTCAATATTAGGAAAACCATCCACATAATTGACCATATAAACAAGCAAACCGACAAAAATCACATGATTATTTCAATAGATGCAGGAAAAGCTTTTGACAAAATACAACACCCATTCCTATTGAAAACACTAGAAAGTATAGGAATAGAAGGGCCTTTCCTAAAAATAATAAACAGTATATACCTAAAACCATCAGCAAGCATCATCTGCAATGGGGAAAAACTCAAAGCCTTCCCAATAAGATCAGGAGTGAAACAATGATGCCCATTATCACCTTTATTATTTAATATTGTACTAGGAACACTAGCAGTAGCAATTAGAGAAGAAAAAGAAATTGATGGTATTAAAATTGGCAATGAGGAGACCAAGCTGTCACTCTTTGTGGATGATATGATGATTTACTTAAAGAATCCCAGTGAATCAACCAAAAAGCTGGTCGAAATAATCAACACCTTTAGCAAAGTTGCAGGTTACAAAATAAACCCACATAAGTCATCAGCATTTCTATATATCTCTAACCCAGTTTAGCAGCAAGAATTAGAAATAGAAATTCCATTTAAAGTCGCCCGAGACAATATAAAATACTTACGAATCTATCTGCTGAGACAAACACAGGCACTATATGAACACAACTACAAAACACTCTCCACACAATTAAAACTAGATCTAAACAATTGGAAAAACATTGATTGCTCATGGGTGGGACGAGCTAACATAATAAAAATGACCATCCTACCCAAACTTATCTATCTATTTAGTGCCATACCCATTGAACTACCAAAAACCTATTTTACTGAATTAGAGAAAACCATAACAAAGTTCATTTGGAAGAATAAAGGATCAAGGATATCCAGGGAAATAATGAAAAAAAAATACAAAGGAAGGTGGCCTTGCAGTCCCAGATCTCAAACTATATTACAAAGCAGGGGTCATCAAAACAATTTGGTACTGGCTAAGAGACAGAAAGGAGAATCAGTGGAATAGACTTGGGGTAAATGACCTCAGTAAGACAGTCTTTGACAAACCCAAAGACTACAGCTTTTGGGATAAAAATCCAATATTTGATAAAAACTGCAGGGAAAATTGGAAGAGAGTGTTGGAGAGATTAGGTTTGGATCAACACTTCACACCCTACACCAAGATAAACTCAGAATGGGCAAATGACTTGAATATAAAGAAGGAAACTTTAAGTAAATTAGGTGAACACAGAATAGTATACATGCCAGAACTTTGTGAAGGGAAAGATTTTAAAACCAAGCAAGACTTAGAAAGAGTCACAAAATGCAAAATAAATAATTTTGACTACATCAAATTAAAAAGTTTTTGTACAAACAAAATCAATGTAACTAAAATTAGAAGGAAAGCAACAAATTGGGAAACAATCTTCATAACAAAAACCTCTGACATAGTCTAATTACTCAAATCTATAAAGAGCTAAACCAGTTGTACAAAAAATCAAGCCATTCTCCAATTGAAAAATGGGCAAGGGACATGAATAGGCAATTTTCAGGTAAAGAAATCAACACTATTAATAAGCACATGGAAAAGTGTTCTACATCTCTTATAATCAGAGAGATGCAAATCAAAACAACTTTGAGGTATCACCTCACACCTAGCAGATTGTTCAACATAACAGCA
Source organism: Monodelphis domestica (assembly GCF_027887165.1). Classification (NCBI taxonomy): domain Eukaryota; kingdom Metazoa; phylum Chordata; class Mammalia; order Didelphimorphia; family Didelphidae; genus Monodelphis; species Monodelphis domestica. Next base: position 114,076,069 of record NC_077230.1, on the reverse strand, counting down.
AAGGAAAGTAATGAATGCTGGAGGGGATGTGGCAAAGTAGGGACATTAATGCATTGCTGGTGGAGTTGTGAATTGATCCAACCATTCTGGAGGGTAATTTGGAACTATGCCCAAAGGGCGCTAAAAGACTGTCTGCCCTTTGATCCAGCCATAGGACTGCTGGGTTTGTACCCCAAAGAGATAATAAGGAAAAGACTTGTACAAGAATATTCATAGCTGCACTCTTTGTGGTAGCCAAAAATTGGAAAATAAGGGGATGCCCTTCAATTGGAGAATGGCTAAACAAATTGTGGTATATGTTGGTGATGGAATACTATTGTGCTCAAAAGAATAATAAAGTGGAAGAATTCCATGGAGACTGGAACGACCTCCAGGAAGTGATGCAGAGTGAGAGGAGCAGAACCAGGAGAACATTGTACACAGAGACTGACACATTGTGGTACAAGGGAACATAATGGACCTCACCAGTAATGGCTTTAAAATGTCCCTGAACAACCTGCAGCAATCTACAAGAAAAAAAAAAAAAACACTATCCTCAAGCAGAGGACAAACTGAGGGAGTAAAAACACCGAGGAAAAACAACTACCTGACTACAGAGGTTGAGGGACATGATCGAGGAGAGACGCTAAATGAGTGTCCTAATGCAAATACCAACAACAAGGAAATGGGTTCAGAGCAAGGACACATGTGATACCCAGACAAATCGCGTGTTGGCTAGGGAAGGGTTGGGGGGAAATAGGGGGGAGGAAAAGAAAATGATATGTTTCCAATGAACAATGTATGAAAATTACCAAATAAAATAATGTTTAAAAATAAAAATAATAAAAAAGGAAATCTATATGCTATACCATTTGATGCATAAATGTTTAGTAATGATATTACTTCATTGTTTATAGTACCTTTTTTGAAGCCTTATCTGGACTCTTTTAGACTCTGTGTCCAATCCATATTTTTCTTTTGGGCTTAGCAGGTGTTTCTTTTGCTTTTGCCATCCTCTTCTGTCTCAGTATCTTGTTCTTTGTCTATATAAAAATTCTCTACAGTTAGGTGATTTTTTTTGTTTGCTCATTTTTCCTATCTAATTATATATAGACTCTCTTTTCTGGGAAGTAGATGTACCCCCTTAAACTTCTATCCTTACTTGATGTTATTTTTGTCTTATTTTCTAGGTTGTTACTAGTTTACCAAATGGTCTTAGGGCTGAGAGCTCTGAGAGCCCTCTCCCCCTGCTCATTAAATGAACCCTTGAGATGCTGATAGCTTAAAGACTTTCCTCAGACTTGGGTGTTACCTTTGATCTCACTCTGACCTTGATCAGGTCTGGGACTGATAAAATTCTACCACCAAGCTTAGGCTCAAGTTTTTGATCTCACTGTATTATTGATTAAATCAGGCACACACTAGATTACCCTGGACTGTAGCTCTGCCCTTAGTTTTGGACAAAAAAAATCCAGAGGTGCTCCCCATGTGAACTTTGTCCTTACCCCAAATCATGGATTATATCCTCACCCCAAGTCTAGACTGGGATTCCTAGATTCACTCTGGGCCCACATGGATGAGTTTTCTTCATTCAAGATTGCCCTTGCCTGGGACACCAGCCTTTTAAACAGGTTTCAAATTTCAAGGGGAATGAGTTGGCTTTGACCACTATTTGCTCAGACAGGCTCTTGGTGTCTGAATGTTATCTTGAGCTTAATTTTGGAACCTGTGGCAGCACATGTTTGCATGTGTGTATGTGTGTGTGTGGGGTGGTGGTGGCAGGTTGTATTTTGCTCTTCACTTTCTCTTCATTCCTTGCTGCAGCTTCTTGCTGGTACTGCTCTCCTCTCACCCCAGTGCTGCAGATGTTGTCTGCTTACCTTTTGGGTTTTTCTTTTCTTGAAAGTTGTTTAACTCTGTTTTCTTGTTGATTCTTTCACTCCTTTATTCATTTTGTGGCAATATTTTAATCTTGGTCAGAAAGGATTATCATGGTGAAATGGAGCTGCTGCTCTAATTACTCCTCCATCATAGCTCCACTCAATGCTTTTTTAAAAAAGTAACTTGCTTGTCATTTCTTATTATATAGTAGTTTTCCATCACAATCATTTGCCACTTCTTTAGCTATTCCCCAAGTGATGGAAGACCCTTAAATTTCTAGGTCTTTGACATCAAAAAGAGAGATGCTATAAATATTTTATTACATTTGAGTCATTTGCTTTTTCCCTGATCACACTAGGAAATAAACCTAGTGGTACTACTGAGTCAAAAAGTATACACAGTTTTTCAACTCTCTGTGCATACTTCCAAAATGTTCTCCAATGTGTTTAAATCAGTTTACAGTTCTACCCCCAGTGTATTAGTATCTCAGTTTTTCCACAACCACGCCAACATTTATTATTTCTGACCTTTTATGTGGGAGAAGATATCTCAGACTTGTTTTGATTTTCATTTCTCTAATCAATATTGATAGAGCATTTTATATAGTTATATAGAGATTTATTTTCTTTATCCAAACATTGTCTTTGTGTCTTTTGAATATTTATCAAATGAGGAATGGCTCAAATTCTTATAAATTTGACAAAGACCTCTATATACTTTAGATAATACTTTTTACTCTGAGGAAACTATCATAACCTCTCCCGTCAAAATTACTTCTTTCTTTTTAATCTTGGATACTTTCATTTATGTGTACAGAATCTTTTAATTTAATGCATTCAACATTTTCTGTTTTAAATTTCACAAAGCTTTCTATCTCTTGTTTATTCATAAGAAAATCAAATCACTAGCATCTAAATGAAAAGGATGAATTCACCACTAATGAAGATAAAATCAAAGAAATTATTAGAAATTATTTTGCCCAATTATATACTCACATTTTTAAAAGATTATGGGAAATTAAAGAATACTTATAAAATATAAATTGTCATTAACAGAGGAGGAAATAGAATATGTAAATGAAACTTTTTTAGAAAAAGAAATTGAATAGACAAAAATTAATTTCCTAAGAAAAAAGGACTAAATTAATTTAAAAGGAAGTTTTATCAAACTTTTAAAGATCATCTAATTTCAATATTAAATAAAATATTTAGAACAATTGATAAAAGGGTCTTGCCATACTGCTAGTACAAAAAAAAATGGTGCTGATACCTAAACCAAGAAGAGCTGAAACAGGGAAAGAAAATTATCGGCCAATTTCTTTAATGAATGTAGATGCAAAAATCTTAAATAAAACATTAGCCATGAGACTGCAGTAATATATTACTGGTGACCAAATTGAATTTATACCAATTATATAGATATGGTTTAATGTCAGGTAAAATATCAATACTCTTGTTAGTGAAATACTTATGATTCATGTGAACTTATTTTATATCTTACTCCTTTACTATAATTATGGATGATTTCAACTATTTTTCAGTTGAATCTCCAGTATTTTCCTGGAAAAGATAGTTCAAGAAGAGATAATAAAAGATAATACTTTTAAAAATCACCATCAACTGAATAAAATACCTATGCATAATCCTGCCAAACTACATGGATATGATTACAAAATATTTGTATACAAATAAAATCAGAGTAAATAACTGGTTATTCATTGTTCTTGGGCTGGCAAAGCCAATATGGTTAAAATAAGAATCATAATTAAACTATTCCACTTATTCAGTTCCATCTCAAATAAATTACCAAAAATATTTTATTGAACTTTAAAATATAATAAAATTCATTTGGAAAAACAAAAGGTCAAGAATCTTAAAGATAATAATGAAAAAATATAACTGTCTATCATTACTATATTTTAAACTGAATTAACTGAATTATAAAGCAATACCTATCAGAAGTAGTACTGAGTAAGAAGTAGAACAGAACAGACATACAACAAACAGTTGTAAAAGAATTCAAATGTCTTTTGCTTCACTAAAGTAAAGATTCAAAATTTGTAGGATAAGAATTCATTCTATTAAAAAAAATATTTTAAAAACATGTCAGCATTCTCACAGAAATTAGATAGTGGCCAAAATCTTAAATAATTTACCAAGATAAGATCAAAATGGATATATAACTTAGGTGTAAAGGGAGCTATCATGAGCAAATTAGAACAGGTATATCACTGGCCATATTTTTAATATGAATATATTTTTTAAATGAAGGAATATTTTGTTTTTTACTTAATATAGCCAGCAACTACCTTGACCATAGTAGGTACTTATTATGCATTCTGAATTATTAACAAAATAACAATTTCAAGAGGAAAGAATTATTTAAGGCTGGAAGAGAGGATGAGTGGGAGGTGTCAGCTGACCTGTATTTTTAAGGAAGCTAGATAATTAAAAATATAGAAATGAGGAATTATTATATCCTAAAAATGGGATACAGCCTGTGTAAATGCATAGTGGCAGGAAGTCGAATGTTATGTATATGAAACACCTAAGGCGTTCTAATTTCATTGGAATATAGAATAAGAAGGAAATAAATATGAAATTATACTGGAAAGGTAGTTCAGAAAGATGACTTTAAATACTAAGCTATATTTTTGAGCCACTGAAGATTTTTTAGTATGAATGACATTTTCTGGCATGTGCTTCAGGAAACTCAGTCTGGCTATCATATGAAGGGTAACTTGATGAACAAAAGAGACCTGAAGATTGAAGGATTGTATACTTACTGCAATTGATATAGAAAAAAATCTGATGAGGATTTGAAATGGATGAGCAAAAAGAAGGTGATAAAAGTAAGATATATTTTATACACACAATTAATAAATTTTGACATCTTGGGTTTTGAATGCTAAAGGAAAAGAAAGTGTCAAGGCGATAGACCTTGATAACCAGGACATTGGTGACTTCAACATAAATAAAAAAGTTTGGAGTAGTTATGTGTGGGAGTAAAGTGCAATGAATTGTACTTTGGACATACTGACTTTGCAATGTCTATGGTATATCAACATGGAAATTGCAGCTAGGTGCTACAGTATAAAGAGTGTTGGATTTAGGATCAGGAAGAATTGGGCAAAAATCATTCCTTAGATACCTATTTAGCTTTGTGACCTTGAGCAAGTCATTTCATCTAGTTCAGTCTTAGCATTCTCATATATAAAATAAAAATACTAATACCTACCTCTCAGGGATGTCATGATCAAATGAAATTAATATAAATATAGTACTTTGGGATCCTAAAAATGTTATATAAAGACTATTTATTAATGTTATCACCATTATTAATATTATTATTTCCAGTTGGTAGTTGTGAGACTAGATTTCAGAAGCTAGCTTAGAGCAGGATATATTGATTATTTGCATTGAGACCATCACTGAAAGCATGGCTATCAATGAGTTCACTAAGGAGAGAACATAGAAGGAGAAAAGGAGGCCGCTGGTAAATGCTTTATGAGTTGTCTTTAATTATTAAGATTGAGAAGAACAATAATTTACCAAAGGAAATTGGGAAACAGAAGCCAGACAAGTACAGGGAAAATCAAGAGAATTGTATTATCTAGCTTCAGAGAAACCAAATAGACAATCTCGTAATTATCAGACCTGCTAGACTTTTTCTCTATCCTCATATTGCTCAACCTCCTTGATGCATTTAATACTGGTGACCTCACTGTCCTTGATATTTTTTTACTTTCTTTCTTTTTTTTAGGAGGGGAGGACACTGTGCTTTTGCTTTTATTAATGCCATAACATCCTTTGCAGCTAACCCTTTATCTCTATTCAAAATCACCATAGTTGTGGCTTTCATCATTTCTTCTCTAGAATATTGCTGTGGTCTCATAATTGGAATCCCTGCCTAAAGGCTATCAGTACTAGAGACTGCTGCTCAAACAATTTTTCTTAAGCACTTATTTGACCACTTGATCTCCTTACTAAAATTCTTCTATTGCTTTAAAAATTAAATAAAATCTACTGTTTAAGTTTTAAAGTCCTTTCACACCTTGTGCCTACCCATTTTTGTAATCTCATTATCTTACTCTACTCCTATAATCTGTGGCACAATTAAAATGACTATCTCTTTATCATTCACATATAATGCTTTATCTCCTATATCTGTTTTTTTTAATACTTGTAGATCATTCCTTGAATTCACTCCCTTCTTACCTCTACCTCAAGGAATTCTCTTTGTTCTTCAAGATGCAGTTCAAGATCTACCTTAGAATAACTCCAATTGATAGTTTTCTCCCTCTGAATCTGTTTTATTCAAATATTTTGTACCTATTTGCATTTATTCTCATGAAAATTTTGTATAAATATTAATGTAGATTTTTTTTTACCCTAGAAGAACTAAAAATTCTTTGCGAGCATAAATTGTTTCATTCTTTTGATTTACATACCCATTGACTATCATGATACCTGACACTTAGCAAATACTGTTTGATTAATTGATTGATATGTTACTGGGAATATTCTTGTTCAAGTGGCAGTTGGGAGGAAAGGGACAGGTTTAGGAAATATTGTGGCATCTTCCAATGTCAGGCTCTAAAACTACTTGGCTTCTTGGCAGAAATGGTGGACTATAGGTATCAGGTAGTGCATATGATATAAATTTTGGTTGATGTGACATAGGAGATAGCATGGCACAATTGAGAAAGCAAAAGCTGAGAAGTCAGAGGACCTCAGTTAAAATTTAGCTTGTCATATTCACTCCTTGAGTACCTAAGTGACCCAGAGCAAATCATTTAACTTTCCTTGGCCTCCATTTCCTCTTCTTTTAAGTGAAGAAGTTAAACTAGTGAACTGTGAATTTTTCTTCTAATCTATTCTAAAGTCCTACTTATTGATTTCAACAAACTCATTTTTTTCTTTTATTAGAATGGATATTTTTTAGATGAGGGGGAGAATATATTTGAAAATTAAATTAATAAAAATCAAAAGGAATCACTTTAAAAAAAAAAACAAAAATGTAATTAGTTAGTTGGTGCTTCTAAGACATTTCCAAGTCTAAGATTCAGTGATTCTTTAAAATGTGCAAGGGAAGTAGTATGGGAAGGGGACTAAAATAATGAGAGACAAAGTCACAGGCAATCTTTGTACCATTATAGAATATTATTCCTCCCAAAGGCTCTGAAAGTTCTTTATTGGTTCAATGTCCTGACTCTCTCTTCAAGCATATATGGAAACCTCTCAGTGGAGGAGTGTGTCAGTCATGCTGACCTGACAAAACTACATAGCAGTTTTAAAGAGGAGAAGCAGTAAATAAATTCCCCAATTAAAATTGCATGGGGAGCTTCATTCTTTACAGAACTTAATTAACTAGGTTGGATGAAGGCCAAGATATCAAGGTTAACAATAGTGATCTAAAATAAAAGTGGCATGGCATATTTTTAACTATTATTCACAATCAAGATATCAATACTCTGTCTTGGAACATTGTAGATATATGTTTATTGTGAACAGGCTAGGAAGACATCCATTTATGCCCAGTTTGTTGTGGCACCAGAAAGAAGACTAATGGACATCTTTATTTTATTGAAATCCTTCAAGCACATTCTGAAATGTGAATTTTAAACTCTCCATCTTGCTTTGTCTAGCACCCAAAATTGTGCACACCCACACTACATGGGCATGTGAGAGTCAATGACAAATCAGAAATAAATAACTACCCACCCGGGCTGTCCTAAGCCAAGCTTGAGTCACCATTGGCACTTTTGAGGCACAGGAATTGAGGTAGGGAACAGCCTCTGGAATTTGCTCACTTCCTGTGGAGAGAGCTAGGCGGCAGTTCATGCTAGGAGCTTGAGCAGGGAGGAGGCCCGCAGACATCTTTCCTTCAGATCGGTCACGTGAGTCAAGGACTGATTCCCTTCTCTACCTTGGATTTTGGGCCTAAACTCCCTCTGGCTCTGCCAGAAGGTTGAGTTAACCTTTTTCCCTTTCCTCCTCTCTCCTTCTCTCCCTCTCCTTTTCTTACTCCCATTGTGATTAAACCACCATAAACTCCATTCCGACTTGAGTGTTTCATTTTAGGAATTTCATAGGTAAATTCCTTGGCGACCATCAATTAATATTATAACAATCTTTAAAGGTGATTTTCACCATCACAGAAACTACCTAAAGATCTATGGCATCATGGGCAGGAGGTGGGAGAATAGAATAAAATTATTTGTATAAGAGTTGAAAGAAAAAAATTGTTTTCTATGTGGAGAGGCAGGATATGGAGATTTGCATATCTGACAGCCTGGTCAGAAGATCAGAATAAGCTGTCTACTCAGCACCTCCCTTGGGTTAGTTGGGGAACAGCCAAACATCACAGCTCTGTAGGACATCTGGGCATATATGAGTGTTCTGCTTATTATGTCACCATATCACTAAGGATGGAACTCTAGTACTTATAAAGGTTACCAGGCAAGGGAACAGGAGCTTTGAAGTGAGGGCCATGCTCTATGACTGCCAAAGTACTGATCAAAGATTATTCCTGACACCACTGGGCAGCACTTAGTCATAATTGGTCATCAAGGGAATTGGTGTGTTCATTTGAGCTGGGGAATTATACTTGGCAAGCTGGAAATTGTTTTGTATAAGATAATGAATTACTGAAAATTGAGTTCAGGAGACTTTAAGTTCAGTGAGATAGGAGAAAAGAAATAGCTAAAATTCTTCATTGGTCCCCGCAAAAGAAGTCTTAATCTTTTTATGAATAGGAATTGATCAACATTTCCAGAGTGAGCTGCCTCACTTTAGAGAATGTAGACTCTGTGATTCTGATCCTGCCTTTCCAGGCTTCTCTATCATACTCCATCACAGGGTCCCCTTACCTGACTATTCAAGTTTATTAAGTGTTATCTTCTCTCGTTCAAATATATGCTCCATTTGGGTAGAGACTAGCTCCATTCCCCCTTATATTTAGTATATAGAACAGTTCTTGGCACAAACAAAGGAATCAATAATTGCTTTTTACTGTTGTCTATTAGATTCACCAATTCATCTGCTTATTATGGTTGGACCCAGAAAGCAGAACCAAGAACAATGGTTGATGTTACAAATGTAAAGGTGGAGAGGTTGATGAACCACCTCCTAATTAGTTGTTTGCCAGTTAGAAATATCTTGGAATGTTCAAGGGAGGAGCTGAATAATGAGTTTCCAAAAATGTATATAGGTACCAGAGCCAGGAGTTTCCATTTGCCTTATGATGATTAAGATAGTCATTTGACCACAATTAGGATGTTGTGAATGATCACATTATATTATTTTAAAGGGCACCTTGGTATCTCAGTGGAATGAAAGCCTGGCCCAGAAATGGGAGGTCCTGGATTCAAATCAGGCCTTAGATACTGCCTAACTATGTGATCTTAGGCAAGTCACGTAACCCCATTGCCTTAACACTCGACTGTCTTGAAATCAATACACAGTATCAATTCTAAAATATAAGCTAAGGGTTTCTAAATAATAATAGTTATTATTATTTTAAATTTGGGAAAAATCAATATAGAGATCATTTTAATAGCTACACAAAGAGGGAAAATTGGATTTGATATCAAGGAAAAACCTTTAACATTTAGAGTAGTTAAAAAAGGAATGAACTGCCCAAAACCATTATGGGTTGCCACCCTTTGGAGGACTTTGAGCAGAACCTGAATGAATACTTTTTTTAGTATTTTAAAATGAGAAATCATAGTGAGAAGTCAGGTAAATTTCCTAATATTATAATAATAAAAATTAGTCAGTACATAATACTTTAATGTTTGCAAAGCACTTTTACCTCTAGGTTATATAGGTGGTCACCCATTTCACTCATCTATATGTTTGGTTCTAATGGTAACTCTGGTGTGGATCTATTGATATGCAGGGCTCCATATAAAATCCCCATTGTGAGAATTCCCTTTATTGGCAACTAACGCGTTATTATAACTGACATTTAGAACTATACAGAGTTGTAGAAAAGTTTTACAAATAGTATTTATGTTGCCTTATTATAGTGGGCAAGATTTAAAATCTCTGGAGTTCAGATTATTCATCTATAAAATGAGAGTTGTGTTAAAATCTCAACATTTCTTATATATTGTTCTTCTAGTAGAGATATTTGAATGGAAGAGAGTGAGAACTGTTTTGTAAATTGCATGTTAATTGTATAGAAATATTTATACATATGAAATATTGTTCAGGAGCAGTACTTACTAAGGATAAGTAAAAATGTGTATAGGAATATCAATGGAGTTTGAAGAAAATGAGATAATTTCTTTAGATAAACAAGGAAGGAAAGAAGGAAGGAAAATAAGCAAAGGAAAAGTTGTTGAAGCACAGAAAAGGACAGAGGACAAGAAAGAATCACAAACAATATTACCACTTTCAAAGTTTCATGTTGAATTTATTATATATTTTTAAAAATTAGCTATACAAACAGGGATAATTAGTTTCATATGCCACCTTCTATTATGCTATGTAGATTTTATTTGTTGTTTGTTAAGTTTAGATGGAAAAGAAAAGAGAATTACATAGAAAATTTAAAAAAACACAACTTTTTAGGTAATAAAAGGTTTGATGTTTCAGGACTATGAGTCTATAAAAACTTCCTCAAGCAATTGAGCTTCCCAGGACACTACTCAATTCCAAGGCAGAATGAAAAAGTTACAGTTCCTGGTATAATCCAAATTTTTCTTGCCCTGAGGCCTCCAGACAGCACCTAGGCAGCTTTCAAGAAAATTAAAGACTTGTTAGAGCCTTATTGTTGACAACTTTTTGAAGTGTTAATTATTGCTGTATGTAGTTATGTAGTTAATATACTTAGAATTCACTGTAAGAATTCTATTTCCAGGGGATGGAACTAAGGCCTTAAGGGTTTAGAAGTGTGCAAGAAGGTAATAATAATTGTTTCCTATTCTACCTCTGCCAAACTTTAATCTTAAACAAAAGAAAATCCCAGAATTTTCCAATCCCTTTCCAGTTTTTGTGTCAATGTCCACCTAGTTAGGAAGGAAATATGACCTTCAAATGATAGTTGTGAGATGACACTTTTTTTCTTTGTTAATTTGCTGAGAGTAAAAGGTCAGATTAATTCATTAATGCTAAAGCTTTTGAAAATATAAATCTTCTACATTAGAAACATGTAAACATTATCAAAATGTGTCTATAAAATGTTTAAATGTTTATTTGTAATCCAAAGGATGGATTCATTTAAGGAATTCTCTCCATTTTACAAAGAAGAAACACTCACACCGGCATTTTTCATCCATCTAAGAGAAAAAGTGAGGAGTAGTTGATCATTATTTACTTAGGAAAAAAGTTAATATTCATATGACATATGAAAATATTTATATTTTGTATGATTAAATATTAATTCCAAATTTTCATTAAATTTATATGGCAACATTTATCATAAAATAGTTTATTTAAAAATCAATTTTTTTATTTTCATTTTCAAAATAGCCTTGAGTTGTGACTAATTATTGGATTCTGTGGTAATTAAAACATGTTCTCATTATAATATTTTATTTATTTTGAAGTAAAGGAAAAAGGGCACAGGACCTCCAACCCATCTGATAAACACATCCTCCAGCTATGCTGCCCAGTTGCAAACATTTCAGCAGATAGCTGACTTTTCAGCTACATTTCAGTGAAATAACTAGCCATAAAATGCTCTAGGGTTTAAACAATCATCCAGGTTAAGTAATATTGTGAAGTATATATGTAAGGTACCAACTCTGGGAGGACGAACTCCTTTGCTGAGCTTTCCCCTAGCGTGCTAGTAATAAAGGCTTTCCCTTGCTTGAATTGCATTGTCTTCGTGTGCTCCTTGGGTGGTCTGCAACTCGTACCTAAGAATTTCACCATAACTAGGGAGATATTGGCCATCAGACCATTTGGAGTTCTCTCTAGCCTGATCATGGCCTTATTTCCCTGGTTTTCTTCAACTCCACTAAATTCCAACTTTCTACAAAAAGCCTTCTCTAGTTTGCCTTAATTTCAGTACCTTCCACCTGAGACTATTTTCATTTTAACCTCTTGATATCTTGTTTCTGCAGAGTTGTTGGCAGATCATCCTCCCCAGACCCTCCACCTTCTAGCCATTGGACCATGAGATCCTTGAAAGCAGGAACTATTTTTCTGCCTTTCTTTGAATCCCTGGTGCTTAGCACAAAATCTAGTGTGTGCATTGTGTTATTATTCTTTTAATTCTTGGTGACCTTCTGACATTTTCTTTCAATTCAACAAATAATTTTAAGGATCTGTTAAATGTAAAATATTTTAAGCTCATCCAAATCCCTTTAGATCTCCACCCATGAATTATATTAAGCAAGCCCTGGGGCTTTGAAAAGAAGTCACAACTTGGGCATTCTGCTAACTTGTTGATCCTTGTCCATTAAATTAGCTAATTCATAAGCAAGATCTCTTAGAGAACCTTTTGTAAAAACTGAAAAAAGGATAATACCATTTTATTCATCTGAATTCCGCTCAGTCCAAGGATACAGAAGAAACTGAAGTGCATTAAGGAGGAAGGGATTAGAAAAATCTGTATTAAAAGCTCATAATAAATATGTAATAGACAGATTAATGCATACACATAATAAATATAGATATATCACAGCAATGTGCAAAAAAGAGGTTGGTCTTTTACCCCTCTTCACCACAACTTAGGACATTTTTTGCATGCCCAGTCCCATTGTCCAGCAGACCAATGTGAGCACTTCCTCCCTTGACTCTCTGTGGTAATGCAGGGGGCTCACAGGTGGCTTGAAGTTGCTGTTTGGGCAACAAATTTCTAAAAGATTCGCCAAAACTGGTAGTGCTTGCTGCATTTCAGACACTGTGCTAAGCACTGGGAATAAAAAATTAAGCAAAAAGAAAGACATTCCTGCCTCTAAAGGCATCATCTTCTAAAGGGCGAAGACTATACACTAAATATAGTTTAAAAATGTGGGAAAGAGTAAGAATGGGAGTAACAGGTACAACAACCATATCTGGATATTTGAAAATACATTCAGGAGGGGAAAGACAAATTAATTTTCACAAAGCTATTGTGTGATGCTCAAAACCAGATTTCTAACTCCAAATCCAATACCCTTTCAAAAGCTATGCTGCCTCTGTAGTAATAATTAAAGGAGGAAGAGCACACAGGGAAAGAAGAGAAATAGATGATTGAAGGATATTATATTTTGGACATTATTACATGAATATTTCTTTTCAGAGTTTAAACAAATCAGATTTCTAATATCAGGAATAAGATCAGGAATAGAACCAGGAATAATTTTATTTCTGAAATACAGACAACTGTGACTAATTAGAATTACCAAAATTTAACCAGCTACTAAAACCTGAGGGAACCTACATTGATCACTGACCACTTGAAAAACATAATTGAGATCTATGTCAGATTTATATCATTAGCCATAGGGTTCCTTTATGACCATTCCATAATTATATCAGACCAGAAATAAATAGGGAGGTTAGCAAGATAGTACAATAATTACATATTATAGAGAGATGAGGCAAATTCACAAAACATTTGTCTCTACAATTTTTCTAGATGGGACTGAAACTTTACCAATCAGTAGATTTCTTTTCTACCCCTAAATCTTCCTCTGTAAAATCTACATTGTATGCACTAGAGGGATACTGGGATGGATAATTCAATCTTGTTGACCTCAACAGTTCTATCTGGGATGTCAATAATTGTCATAAAAATTATTATGAGACATCCATTGATTAGGTACTGCTGCCAATCACCCAATCAATGACACAAGGATAGTTTTCTGCACCTTTTATTTATGTACAAAACAGAGATCCAGATTAAGAAAACATCAGAAATCCTTTACCAAGCTTATATAGAATATGAATCTATAAGCAGAATGGGTACAGATAGTAGGAGGGGAAGTGAAGGGTAATGAGATCAGAAGGTAGAATGAGGAAGATGAGGGCACAAGCTTTTCAAAACTGGAGTTTGATGTTTATGTTCTGATCTTAATTATACAGTTGATGTAATGAAGGTGGTATCTTCTTATTATAGTGGTAGCAAGAACTCGAAGTCAGAGTTCATTTCTAGTTTTTCTTTTAATACAGTGACAGAAAGAGATTTGAGCCAGAAATTCTATGCCACACAAACTCTGAGGTCACAGTTCCAATCTGCTTTCCAGAATAGACCAATTCATAATCTCACTGAGTCCACCTTTGTATTTGTCTTATATAGCCTTTCTAATATTTGTCACTTTCTTTCTTTGTCAACTTTCCCAAAGTGATTCATTTGTAGTAAAACTTCAGTCATTTTAATTTATGTTTCTCTAATAGTGATTTCAGCATATTTTTAAATGTGGCTAATAATAACTTAGTTTTTTTCTTTTGAAAATTTTCTGTTAATATACTTTGACCATAATATCAATTGGGAAATGGTCACTATTATTATAAATATGAATCAATTTATTATTTATCTTGGAAGAAACCTTGAGAGAATAATATTCTTCAAAGGTATTTTTTTTTATTTCTCTCCTAATCTTAATTACAATAGTTTTGATGACATAGGTATGTAGGTGTATTTATAGATATAGATGTGTGTGTGTGTGTGTATGAATGAATGATAGACTAGAGCAGAAAAAATGATGGTATATGACAGTGATGGAAAAATATTATGCTATAAGGAAAGATAAACTGCTTGATTTCCATATGAGTTGGAAAGACCTTCATGAACCTTCATGAGCAGAGTGAAATAAGCGGAACTGGGATAACATTGTACCCAGTAAAAACAATATTGGATGATGATCGTCTGTGAAAAAGTGGCTACTCTCAGCAATGCCGTGACCTGGGACAATCATGAAAGACTGATAATTAGGAATGCTATCCACCTAAAGAGAAATAAATTTGAAACCCCAAATCCTCTTTCTTTCCATTTCCTTATCCTTCTCTGTCATTTCCAAATACGTAAGATAAAGAAGAGAAAAAGTATTTCATTTGACACATCATAAACTCACTCCTAAGTTGATTTAGAAGAAGAAAGAAGAAGAAGGAAGGGGGAGGGGAAGCTGAAAGAGGATTTTGGGGTTTCCCTATCACTTGGATGAGTCTTAGATTGGAATATAGTTCAACTGGGAGAAATGGCTGATAGGTCTGGAAGTTCAGTCTCTATCACAACAGAGCAAGTCAGAGAGCTATCTGGACTTTTTCTTTTTTCTGCCTTCAAAGACACCAGGCCACCCCTTTTCTGTCTTCAAGGTTAAAAGACAGAACACTTCAGTTTGTCTCTTCTCTTCTTCCCTCTTTCAAGGTCACCAGGGTCCACCTCCAGTTGGTCTGGCTTCCAACTGCCTTTCCTGATAACATTCCAAATCAGAATACACTCATTTGACTGACAAGTCTTCACTCAGCTGTTTCCTGTCTTTTTGCATTCTGTTCCAATTTCCCTCTCTTCCACATACTTCATATGCATCTTCCAATATGTTTTATTTTGGTTTGGTAAGATAAATAAAAGCCTAGTAAAGGCTGTTGTTTAGTGCTTCTCTGGCTACAGGAGAGGGGCCAATTTCCAAAATCTCATAACAAAGCCCTTTTCTTCATTGGAAGTATAAGAAGCTTTAACCTCTTACTAAAGGGAAGGCACCTGGTAAAAAAACAAACAAACAAACGAACAAACATCTGATGAAATGACAGCCTATTTTTGTTGGGAGGGATTATATGGATGGATAAAGTGGGAAATGGGGATTTGGTGGCATAAAGAATCAACCAGTGGGCATGTTGGAGAAGGCTGCTTGGGAATTTCCTTCAATGATGCAGTCTCTGGCATGTAATAGATGGAAGGATCTAAAGAAATCTATCCATAATGAGTAAGGCAAACTTTATCCTCTGACCCCACATTAAGTAAGATGTAAAAGGGATTTTTTAAATTTTTTATTTAAATTTCATTTAAATAAATTATATTTATTTTTAAACATTTTAAAATTGATTATTTATTTATTTTTAAGTATTTTTCCATTGTTACATGATTGATGTTCTTTCCCTCCCCTTTTCCCTTCACCCTCCTAGAACAGACAAGTAATACCATGAATTATATCACTCAATATCTATTTCCATATTATTCATTTTTGTAATAGAGTAATTGTTTAAAAACCAAAATCCCAAATCCTATACCCATATAAACAAGTGATAAATCATATTTTTCTTCTGTGTTTCTACTACCACAGTTCTTTCTCTCAATGTAAATAGCATTCTTTTTCATAAGTCCCTCAGGATTGTCCTGGATCATTGCATTGATATTATTCCAAAGTTGATTACATATGAATGTGTCATAGTGTTTCAATTTTTGTGTACAATATTCTCCTGGTTCTGCTCATTTCACTCCACATCAGTTTGTGGAGGTCTTTCCAGCAAATCAAGCAGTTTATCTTTCCTTATAGCCCAATAGTATTCCATCACCATCATATACCACAATTTATTCAGTAATTCTCCAATCATGGCACACTCCCTTATTTTCCAATTTTTTGCCATCACAAAGAGGGAGGCTATGAATATTTTTGTACAAACATTTTTCATTATTATCTTTTTCGGGTACAAACCTAGTAGTGATATTGCTAGATCAAAGGATATACATTCTTTTAAAGACTTTTGGGCATAATTCCAATTTGCATAGGAAGATTTTTTTCAGGTGATCTAATTCAGCTCCCACATTTTACATGTGAAGACACTGAGTCTAGAGACATATATTGACTTAAAGACAATGAGTGGGACATCAAAGTACTTGGGATCAGAAACTGCCTATATCATTACCTGTATAACCTTAAAAATTTCACTTGTCTTCTTTGGATTTATGTTTTCTCTTTTCTAAAATGAAAGAGTTGGAATAGGCATCCTTTGATTCCCCTTAAAGTTTTATGATCCTTTGAGTTGGCAAAAGTCAAACATTCATATCAAAAACAGGATTTGAAACAGATTTTTCCAATCAAATCTAGCATTATTCATTTTGATTCACTTAGGTTTGCCACTGCTTTTTCATTTCTCCTGCTACATGCCTTCTTCTTCCTCCTAGGAACCCATTGTGCCTCTCATTCCTTCTTATAGCATGCTGGTAAAGCTCCTAATATGTTATCTGATGATAAAAATATTAGCTGAAAAAATATGAAGGATGGGAGCTTAGTAGTACCAGATTTTAAACTGTACTACAAAGCAATTATCATCAAAACAATATAGTACTGAGATAGAAGGGTGGAATAGCCTAGGGATAAATGTCCTTAGTGAGCTAGTCCTTGATAAACCCAAAGATTCCAGATTTGGGAACAAGAGCTCACTATTTGACAAAACTCCTAGTAAAATTGGAAAACAATATGTAAAAAAAAAATTAGGTTTAGATCAACATCTTACATCTTATACCCAGATAAATTAAAAATGGGTAAATGACTTAAATATAAAGATTACAATCATAAATAAACTAGGTCAACATAAAATAGTATATCTATGAGATCTATAGGAAAGTAAAAAAATTAAAACCAAGAAAGAGATAGGGAACATTACAAAATGTAAAATGAATAATTTTGATTATATTAAATTATAAAGGATGTTGTACAAACAAAACTAATACAAACAAAATTAGAAGGGAAACAACAAACTGGGGGAAAATTAGAACAAAATTCTATGAAAAAGGTCTAATTTCCCAAATATATAAGGAACTAAGTCAAATGTACAAGAAAACAAACCATTTCTTAACTGAAAAATGGTCAAAGGATATTAATAGACATTTTTCAGATGAAGAAAAAAAATCATCAATAATCACATGAAAAAGTATTCTTAATCCCTTCTAATTAGAGTAATGCAAATCAAGGCAACTCTGAGGTACTATCTCACACCCATCAGATTAGCCAAAATGAAAGTAAAGGAAAATAATAAATGTTGGAGGGGATACTAATGTACTGCTGGTGGAGTTGCGAATTGATATAAACATTTTGGAAAACAATTTGAAATTATGCCCAAAGGGCTTTAAAAAATGCTTGTCCTTTGAACCAGCCATACCACTCTTGGGTTTGTACCCCAAAGAGATAATAAAGAAAAAAGACTTGTATATTTATATCTGCACTCTTTGTGGTGGCAAAAAATCAGAAAAAAAGTGCCCATCTATTGGGGAAGGGCTGAACAAATTGTGGTATCTGATGGTGATGGAATAACATTGTGCTGAAAAGAATGATGAACTGTAGGAATTCCATGTGAACTGAAATGACCTCCAGGAATTGAAGCAGAATAAAATGAGCAGAACCAGGGGAATATTATACACAGAAACTAAGACATTGTGACACGATCAAATGTAAAAGACTTTTCGGTAATGAAATAATACAGAAAAATCCAGAGGAATTTATGAGAAAGAATACTACATCCAAAGAGAGAACTGTGGGAGTTGAAATGAAGTAGAAAAACATATGATCCATTACATGGTTTGATGGGGGTACATCTGGGGGTTTGGCATTAAAATATCATTGTATTGTAAATATGAATAATATTGAAATAGATTTTGAACAATGATACATGTATAACCTAGTAGAATTGTTTTTCAGCTCTGGGAAGGGGGAGGAAAAAAGGAAGGGAAAGAACATGAATCATGTAACTATGGAAAAATACTTAAATAAAAAATAAAAAAAATTATATTACCTGAAAATTGCTCAAAACTATACCTATTAGGGACATTTGAATTTTTGAAAGATATTATTAATAAACCAATTATCCCCAGAAAAGAAGGAACTAAATAATAATAGTGGATTTGTGTGTATGTGTGTGTGTGAAATGTTTAAATCATATATCCATTTTGAACTTATCTTGGTATAGGTATGAGATATTGATCTAAACCTAATTTTTTTCCATACTGTTTCCAATTTTCCCAGTAGTTTTTTTTGTCAGATAGTGAGTTATTACCCTCAAAGCTGGGATCTTTGGGTTTTTTGAATACTAGCTTGCTGAGATCATTCACCCCTAACATTTTCCATTGATCGACCATTCTATTTCTTAGCTAAAACTAGATAGTTGTGAGTATTATTGCTTTATACTACAATATAAGATCTGGTACCTGTAGACTACCATCCTTCACATTTTTTCATTAATTTGATATTCTGGACCTTTTGATCTTCCTGATGAATTTTATTATTTTTTCTAGTTCTATAAGACAGTTTTTTGGTAGTTTGGTTTATATGGCACTGAATAAGTAAATTAATTTCAAAAAGATAGTTACATTTATTATATTAGCTTTGCCTACCTATGAACAATTACTGTTTGTCCAATTGTTTAGATCTAACTTTCTTTGTGTGAACAATTTTTCATAATTGTGTTCATATAATTCCTGTGTTTATCTTGGCAAATACATGCCCCACATTTTCTATTGTCTAGGCTAATATTAAATGGAGTTTCTCTTTCTAACTCTTGCTGCTGAACATTGATGGAATATAGAAAAGTGGATGATTTATGGGAAGTTATTTTGTACCATGAAAATTCACTAAAGTTATTATTTCAACTAATTTTAATTGATTTTCTAAGGAGACCATTGTATCATCTATGAAGGGTGACAGTTTGGTTTCCTTCTTGCCTACTTTAATCCTTTCAATTTTTTTTTCTTTTCTAATAGCTAAAACTAGCATTTCTAGTACAATATTAAATAGTAGTAGTGAAAATGGGTATCCTTGCTTCATTCCTGATCTTATTGGGAAGGCTTCTAACATATCCATTGCAGATGATATTTCCTAGTTGTTTTAATTAAATGCTACTTATTATTTCATGGAAAGGACCTTTTATTTTTATGCTTTCTAGTGTTTTTAATAGGAATGGGTGTTGTATTGTCAAAGGCATCTCATGATAATAATGTGATTTCTGGTAGTTTGATTACTGATATGATCAATTATGCTGATGGTTTCCTAATATTAAACCAGCCTTGCATTCCTGTTATAAATCCCACCTGGTCATAGTGAATAATCCTTGTGATATAGTGCTGTATTCTCTTTGCTAGTATTTTATTCAGGATTTTTGCATCGGTGTTCATTAGGAAAATTGGCCTGTAATTTTCTTTCTCTTTTTTTGGTCTTCCTAACTGAGGTATCAGCACCATATTTGTGGCATGAAAAGTTTTTTTTGTTTTTTTTTTCATTTTGAGCTTTCTTTAGATAATATAAGAATAACTTGCATTGGGAGTTCTGTCCTTGCCAAAACAAGAAGATCCTATCACTTCCATGAATGTCTCCTTACTTATCTACAAAATGGGGATAAAAATTTCATTCTTGTGTTTTATAGATTATTATAGGGAGCAAATGAATAATTTATGTGAAAACACGTTAAAAAGTACAAAATATAATAAAAATATAAGGCATTATTATTATTTATGATTATTTTTTGCAATATATTTTTAAACCCTTACCTTCTGCCTTAGCATCAATACTAGGTATTGGTTCTAAGGCAGAAGAGTGGTAAGGGCTAGGCATAGTGGCTTAATTGATTGGCCCAGGATCACACAGCTAGGAAGTGTCTAAGGTCAAATTTGAACCCAGTACCTCCTTCCCATCTCTGGGCCTAGGTCTCAATCCACGGAGCCACCTAGCTGCCCCCTGTTTGCAATATTTTTAGGCAGTAATCTGAGGATAGAAGCAGATATAGCAAAGATA
The DNA here is from genome assembly GCF_027887165.1 of Monodelphis domestica. Classification (NCBI taxonomy): domain Eukaryota; kingdom Metazoa; phylum Chordata; class Mammalia; order Didelphimorphia; family Didelphidae; genus Monodelphis; species Monodelphis domestica. Next base: position 114,055,551 of record NC_077230.1, on the reverse strand, counting down.
TAATCTAGGCATTACTACTCTCTTTCAAGGCTAAAGAGAATATGAAATGACAAGTGACAGCAATAGCTTATGTTATCAAATACCACTGAATGGGATCAAATGATATGACAGATGATCTTGATTACACACTGAAGATTTCACTTTGTATTTCCGTTGAAATGGCTAATGGTATCCATCACAGGGTTTCTTGTTTGCATTTGAGACCTTGAGTGTTAACTTGTTTAAAGGAAACATCAGACACCTAGATGGTTTCAACTGAGTTGGAAGTAAATTAGCATCTGTCATGTGTTTAAAGATTAGTTCTCAGTTAAAAAACTGCAAATTGCAAAGATGGAGTCTTATAGCATGCTGGGAGTTCCAGATCACTAGTGTGGACGAATTGGAGGAGAAAAGAAAGGAGAAAGAAATGCTGAATTTATTTATGTGCAGAATGTAGAAATCTGAAGTAAAAGCTTTAAATGGTTAAGCAAAGCAAGCAAACAAACATGTAAAAGGAAGCTAATAAATAAATAGCTGCAATGTACTTAAGCCTGAACTGCTATCTTTTTTTCCATCTAGAATTCACTAGTATTGAATCTTCACTTATTAATTCCTACCCAACCTTCAAATGCTATCTTAAACTTTTTCCATGGAAGAATTGCTAGGTGGAACACAGTGGATAAAGTCCTAGAAATAGATTCAAGAAGCTCCGAGTTCAAATTTGGCCTCTAATACTTAAAAGCTGCAGGATTTTGAACAGTAACTGAATGAGATAAATTTTAAGTGTGTCTTTCTTTAGTTAAAGCATCCAGCTTACATCCTCAATTGAGAATGAAATATGTAAGCAAATCTGTTTGTGTGGAGGACCTCTTGTTTGTTTTGCTTAGTAGGTTTAGGTGGCAGGCCTGGTAGGTTGGGGAGATGGGAGGTCCTTTATTCTCCTTATCTAATGGGCATTCCAACTCAGTTCAAGAAGTGAGGAAAACTATATTCAGCCCAGCTGCCTCATTATTTCTTTTGCCCTTGAGAATTTAGGGAGACACTTTTAAGAAACTAGTGGTAAACTCATTGGGCTAGATTGCATGCTAGATTGAAAGTCCTGGCCCCCAAGCAAGGGTGGAGTCAGACAGAGGATGGAAGTGGGGAGTCTCACATGGGGAATCTTTTAGTTTGTATCTGCACCCATACATTGCACATCTGCCTCACTTAGTCAGGGTGCCCTTTCTCATGAGAAAAAAGAAATGAACTTCTGTCTCTTCTACTCTTACTTTCTGACTCCAGGTTTTTTATTGGGTGAATGGGGCACTCCTGCTCACTTTTAGGCCACACATCACTAATCCTCTGCCTGCTTGTTTCCTCAACCTTAAAATTTGAGTAAAAATAGCACCTAGCTCCCAAAATTGTGATGATCAAGTGAAATATTTGTAAAGTCCTTAACACAGTGCCTGAAAGATAAGAACTGCTCCGGAAATGATTTATTTTTTCCTTTCTAAATAGTCTTTCCTGACCTGGAAACATGAAATACCTGCACTATATCCCTGGCAGAATTTTTGTAATTCATTTGGTACTTAATGATCAATATACAGATTTCTGACAGTATTTTAAAGATAAATTTCAAACTTCAAACTACTTTGGAGAATATCTCCCAACTCCTATATAGGGTACTAGTTCTTGGAAGTTTTATTTATTTTTTTTAATTAGTTCATAAAGCTTACCAATTCATGACATTTCCCTGTTGTTGCTCTGAGATTTATTTCAATTTTGTTAATTTTATTGACATTTCTATTGGTTCCTACCATATTTTCATTACTGAAATAGTGTAGCCACCTATTGAGGAAACAGAATTCAATTCAATTCAACTCTGCAAACTTTTATTAAGGATAGGTGCTTAAGATAGAAAATGAAAAAGAAATAATCTTTCCTTTCAAAAAGCTGTGGTTGGAGGGGACTTCCTGGGGTGGAATCAACATGGAAGAGTAACTAGGGCAGTAGCTCTGTGTCACAAGGAGAATCCTCAGATCAAGACTAAAACATCATCACAAAATGAATACAGGAATGAAAGAACTAACAAGGAGACAAAGTGAAACAACTTTCAAGAAAAGAAAAACTGAAAAGATAGGCAGACGACATCTGGGCAAGGGGTGAGAGGGAGAGTACTGAGCAAGGCAAGAGAAAACCACAAGCCCACCTGCCACCCCTACCCCACATCTGCTGTCACAGGTTCTGAACTTCAGTACTAGCCAACCCATATCCCTTGAAATTTCAAACCTGTGTAGAAAGGCCAGGGCAATCTGGGCTGAAGGGGCAGATCTTTGTGGGCCCAGAGTGAATCCAGGAATTCCAGTCTGGGTTTGGGAGGAGGACATAGTTCACAGTTCAGGGTGAGAACACAGTGCACAGGGAAAACTTCCCCCAATTCCTCCCTTCCCCTCCTCCCCCCAGATCTAAAACTAAGGCTGAACCTCCTGGACAGGGTAATCAAAGGTGTGCCTGATTGAATCAAGAACACAGTGAGACCAAAAACTTGAACCTAAGCCTGGGGCTAGAATTTGATCAGCTTCTGGCCTGATCAAATTCAGAGGGAGATCAAAAGCTTACACCCAAGCTTGAGGAAAGTTTAGCTATCAGCATTGTAAGTGTCAATGGAATCAGCAGAGGGAGGGGGCTCTCAGAGCTCTCAGCCCACAGACCATCTGGCAAACTAGTAACAACCCAGAAAATAAGCCTAAAATAACATCAAGGAAGGATTGAAGTTTAAGAGGATACCCCAACTTCCCAGAAAACAGAGCCTAACTATAATTAGAAAGGAAAAAAAGAAAAAAAAGATAAGAGAGATAAGAGAAAATAACAAAAAGCTGTGATTGATGCTAATGCTAATAGTTATGATTTACGTAGTGCTTTAAAGTTTTCCAAGAAGCACAAAAAACTTTATAAATATCTCATTTGGTCCACACAACAACCAACTGGGAGAGGTAGGTACTATTATTCCATTTTAGGGATAAAGCAATTGAAACTTTCCTAAGGTCATTTTACAAATAAATATTAGATTTGAACTCAGTTCTTCTTGATTATAGTCCAAATGCAATATCCATTGCTATCAGAAACCTATCTGCAAGAGAAAGTTACTTAATTGAAAAAGACTTCAAAGTACATTCAGTCCAATACAAAGCACACTCAAACAAATATCTGCTTGTAGTGCCTTGATTTTTAATCAATAAATAATTATGAGGACATTTCCCAAGAAAAGCATTGTCCATTAATGAGGGCATTTAATCTATTAATAGTGGATCAGTCAATTAAGCATAGCCTCTGCATGGAAAAGATGCGCCCTGAGCTCTGACCCTCTCTTTTATAAAAGGTGCCTTCTTTCTGATTGACCTGACATTTGACCCTTTAGATATACCCTTGAATTCCTAATTGATGGATATTTTGAGAGGAGATAAACTTAAGGATTTTAACTATTCCCCCATAATTTCATAACAAAGAAGAACTATTCCTCAGAGGAATGGATCCCTGTAAGCTTCACTAATCTAGGGAACTGTTGCCTTCCTCCTTTTCTTTGATATATTAAATAATGGAATGTCAGGGAATTATGAGGCACAACTTCTATCCATTTTTAGCTAAAAAAAAATATGTTGTCTCAATCATGTTTTCAATGACTCCTTCTCTTCTTATAGACTTGGTCATTTCAAGTCCAGATTATAAAATATGTTTAGCAAGGACAAAAAGGGCTTATGTTATCAAATGCCTTAGGGCAGTGATGGTGAACCTTTTAGAGATAGAGTGTGGTGTCTTCCTGTCCCCAGAGACCATGTCCTATTAAGTGCCTGGCACACCCATACCCAACACAGAGGAAGGAGAAAGTGCTCCCATTGGGCTTCTGGGCAGAGTGACTGGTGATATGAAAACCTGTCATCAAACCCAGTAGAGAAGGGGAGGGGAGCAGTTCTGTCAGTGTCCCTCTGTCTTTCTAGTAACAAACTGGAGTGGGGGGCAGCCACATGCCCACAGAGAACCCTCTGTGAGCCATCTTTGAATCCTGTGTTATAGGTTCACTAACATTGCCTTAGGGTGAATGTTATCAGACCAAGAGAGCAGGTCTCTTCCCAACCTCAAACAAAAGACAAAAAGTATCAAATTAGTTCAATGCCTTGGGGCCAGGGAGTAAATTACCTTAGCTTGGTCTGCCTGACCTCCAGAGGTTTGAGATTTGGAAAAATGAATGGTTTCACGTAGAAATATTGCTGATGAATAATACAATTCAATATTAATTTCCTTATCCTTTAAAATATACCATACAAATTGTTCCCTAGGTTTTCAGAAGACTGTTTATTTTAGAAGCAGCTTATTCCACTTTTGGACTATTTTAATTGTTAGTAAGTTTTTCCTACATCAAATCTAAATGTAGTTTTTGGCAATCTTTAGTAATTGCTCCTAGTTATACTGGGGTTCCAAACACAATCCATATAATCCTTCTTGTAGAAAGCAGGCCTTTAAATATTTGAGGAGAAGTCATATAATAAATAACTTTCAATCAGGCCTCATCTAACAGCATCTTAAAGTCTTTCATTATTCTGGTTGCTTTCCACTGAAGAGGAATAAATGAATGAATGAAGAGAATATTATTAAAAAAATAGTTAAGTACTCATAAAATGTCAAAAATTAAGGGGATACAGAAACAAAAGGCAGGCATTTTTTACTCTCAGGTAGCTTGTATACAAAGGTGATGATAACATTCAAAGGGCAATGGTAGCCAGAGAGGACTGATTTAGGACAGACTATTTCTGAGATTGAGGGTTAGAGGATAGATACACTCTATCCAGGAATCAAGGTGGAGTTGATATGATGTGCTTCAGATTTCCAGACCCAGGGGAAAGCGGCAGGAAGAGAGGAGGTAGAAAAGAGAGCACATAGTCCCCCAGAAGTCAGAGGAAACTATATAATAAGAAGGCCAGAGGGATGGGAGTAAGTGAAAAATATAATGCAGGTAATTTTACCAAAACTGTGGTCTAGAAAAGATAATAATTCATCAGAACATAGCCCAGTGTAGAAGTTCCTCCAGAATGGGAATGTATCTGAGCAGAATATAGTTAAAGAATTAGGAAGGAAGAAATTATTCATTTTATATTTCTTTGAATTCTCCATAGAGGTATGTCTCTCATAAGGGTTCCCCATAGAACATAGAGTCCTATACACTGAAACATTCGATACAAATTTATTATTTCAATATGATTTTTCTAGACATACAACAAGATAACATTTATACCTTTTTCATTCCCTGGTGTGTGTATCTGTGTCGATAAGGGCATACTGGTATCAGGGTATTTATATGCAAAGACATTATGGTACAGTCCAAAAAGCACTGTTTTTAGGATCATGGGATCACAGCCTGGGTGTGGGGAGAAACCTCAGAGAAAATCAGAGGCCATCTAATTCCTCCATACAATTATGCAAATGGGGACATTGAAATCTAGAGAAGTTATATTGATTTGCTCAGAGTCACACATATTGTGAACAAATTGCGTAATTGTGCATCTAAGATTTAAACTCAGCACCTCTCATTTTGAAGCCAGTGGTCATTCCAAGCATACCACTCTGAGGAAAACAGAGTTTGAATCCTGGCTAGGCAATTTAGTAGTTGTAAGATCTTGGACAAGTTCTATCAGTGGCTTGGGCCTCCGTTTCCTCATCTGTAAAATAAAGAGGGTTAAATCACATGATTGTTAATCCTTGATATCTTGCTCCTATGATCTGTGCCCCCAAAGCCCACAAATTAATATGCTTGTCAAAAGTTTCCCGTGCATTCTCTGGACATTAACAGCCTTCTTAAGAGGCCCTCTAAAATACTATCTGTGACCAAAATGGTACTTGGGAAAAGATATATGTAATGGAATAGTGAATACAAATGAGTATAAAGCGCTTTATAAATATAGAGGGTAATATAAATGATAAACAATAACAGTAATAATATGTTGATGTACTGATGCATAATGCAGTAGTTACAGCATTATACCTAGCAGCAAGAGAGCTTGATCATTGTGAAAAGGAGGCCAATTTTACTCTACTCCTTATTTTATATGCCATAAATCTTAAAAAGCAACTCAGAGCTGAACCAGCCCTATGAATAGTTAGGATAGGGTGTTCTGTGTGATTCAAGGGCTGTTAAAAGTCTGACCTGCTCAGAAGGATGTCTTTGACCTGAAATTCCCAACATTAGACCTCATAATGTGTCAGAAAATAATGGTGGACACAATATCTTCAGGAAGCTATTTTTGAAAAATACATGCTACCAAACATATTACCACCTGGATATGCTTTCTAAATAGCAATTGTAATAATAACAACTAATATTTACTTCAAAGTCAGCAAAATACTTTCCTTCCAATGAACTCATGTGAAAAACAATACAAATACTATTATGCCCATTTTTTTGCACTTATGGGAAGTGAGGCTTGCTCATAGTGACTGAACTAATAATAATATTATTAAGAATATTTGCAGCGCTTGAAAATTGGCAAATATTTGACACATATCTCATTTGAGCCTTATAATAACCCTGTTAAGTAAATGCTAATATTATTTAATATCAAAATATTTTCATGGACTGAGAAATCAAGGCAAAAGAGGTTAAGTGGCTTGCCCAGGGTCACACAGTTAACAAAAGTTCAAGACTGGATTTCAATCAGTCAATCCATTCTTGACTCCAAGTCAGTCCTTATGTCCACTTTGCTACCTACCTGTCTCTATCTGAAAGACTGTGAATTGGAATTTGAACACAGATTCCTCTCAATTCAAAGTCCAGGATTCTTTCTATGACATCATGCTTCTTCATTAATATTTCATTTTTCTTTGTTGGCTATAAGATTATATGGATTATATGCTTCATAATGGAAAGGATAATACATATTAATCTTTGTATTTTACTCCAATACCTGTCCCTGAGCTCTGCTCAGGTTCTTTATATAAAATTAGTTTATTCAATTGTCTTAAATTAATTAATACATTTGGTCCTGAGTTTATGAAATATAGAAATGTACAGTTTAACTAGGGCATGAGAAAGGTGACAATAGCTAGATGGGTACACCTACTATGAGAATGTTGTCCAAGAAGATGACAGTTAATAGAACAATGAGATTACCATATGAATTGGGGAGGGGAGGGTTATAAGAAGGAAAAACAGAGAAAAGGAGACATATAGGAATCTATCATAAATTTTTGATATATAATAGCAATTTCTAAGCCTGTTTGTATGGGCCATCCAACTTATCAGAGAGATCAATGCCCTGTCCTGCCTAAAGTCTAGGGAGGAGCAGGCAAGAGTAATGGGAAACTGTTGAACTCTTCAGTCTTCGTCAAGTTCCTCTAGTCACTTGGGACTCTCCAGTTGTTTCAGATGTTCCTGGTTTCTGGTTTCTAGAAAGAAGATAGAAGATGTGTTCTCTCCTTCAGTTAGCTGAAGAAAAAGACTGATAAAAAGCCAAAAAGAAAGGAGCTGGCCACCTTACCATACTGGAGAGTTAGGGGAATTTCTCTTTGTGTGAGATCTAGGACTCTCCATCTCTGTCACTTTGTCTTTCTCTGTGTCTCTGTCTCTTTCTCTGTATCTCTGTTTCTCTTTGCCTCTCTCACTCTGTCTGTCTCTGCCTCTCTGAGTTACCTTATTCCCAACAGGAGAGCTCCTTCTCTCTATTAGCTGGTATATATTCTCATATGTCTAATTCTATAATTTCTATTTTGCTGTCAATTTTGATATGGGGATTTTTTTTTTTTGCTTTTCATTGCAGAACTGGGCATATGGTGGGAAAGGAGACAAGCCATGCATATAAAGTTAGAATTCTGCTTCCCCTCAAATATTGAAATAGCAACCTGAAGCTAGCTTGAACCTAAAATATCACACACCCCTAGATGAAGTTTTAAAAGGAAAAGATAGATATAATTTTAGCCCAGAATACCTTCTCTCTGAGAAGAGCAGAGTGGCTTCTCCCCTAATCTTCTGCTGCCCCTTCTGTGAGAAAACAAAGTTTCTCCTGGAGAAGGTTGAGTGAGAGAAGTCTAGAGATGTCTTTCCTGCCTATCTTCAAGTCATAGTGAAATCCCATTGCTACATTTGAGAGAGAGCCTTTGCTACACATATTTTTGTCTAGTATTATATAGGAAGACATCACAAAGTAAGAAAAAAATGTGATAGAATTTTATTCACACCCTTCTAGAAGAATTGGTACTGCTTGTATCCTCCCTGAAAAAAACCAAACAAACATTCATTGATATTTCAAGGGTATGTGACTTTACCACTATGGATGCTCCCTCTAATAATACATATAGGAATTTAAAAGATGATCTTCAAGAATTACAAAGCCTAAAGAGAAAAGGAAAAAAAAAGTTATTACCTTGTAAACTATATGGTGATGAGTGTCAGTGAAATTAGTATGTTTAATATTTTTTGTGGCAGACATATATACAATCCATCACCTTACTAGACTTGAAATCTTTCTATCACAGTAAGAACTTTTAATATTTACTCCATTGACACAAAGAAATCATAAATATATATGAAGAGAAATTTTATTAATCTTTTAACATAATATTTCAATAAAACTATCAATATAAATAATATAGTTATAAATGGAAACATGAGTGAGTTGAGAACAAATGATAAAAAATTAATAACTCCATAACATAGGAAAGATAATTAGACAACATTAAAATTTGTAGAATACAGTTGAAACAGTACTCAAAGGGGAAAATATGTTTCAGAAAACAGGTTGATTTTAATTTTTTAAATTTAACTTTTATTCATTAATTAAGAAAAAATGTCCATGGTTACATGATTCATGTTCTTTCCCTCCCCTTCTCCCACCCCCTTCCAAGAGCCAATGTGCAATTCCACTGGGTTTTACATGTATCATTGATCAAGACCTCCATTTTCCAATTTTTGGCCACCACAAAGAGCGTGGCTATAAATATTTTTGTACAAGTCTTTTTCCTTGTTATCTCTTTGGGGTATAAACCCAGCAGAAGCATGGCTGGGTCAAAGGGCAGACAGTCTTTTAAAACCCTTTGGGTATAGTTCCAAATTGCCTTCCAGAATGGTTGGATCAATTCACAACTCCACCAGCAATGCATTACTATTCCAATTATGCCACATCCCCTCCAATATTTATTACTTACCTTTGCTATAGTGTTAGCCAATCTGCTAGTTGTGAGATGGTGCCTCAGAGTTGTTTTGATTTGCATTTCTCTAATTATAAGAGATTTAAACCACTTTTTCATGTGCTTGTTGATAGTTTTGATTTCCTTATCTGAAAACTGCCTATTCATGTCCCTTGTCCATTTATCAATTTGGGAATGGCTTGATTTTTTGTACAATTGATTTAGCTCCTTATAGATTTGAGTAATTAGACTTCTGTCAGAGGTTTTTGTTGCTTCCCTTCTAATTTTAGTTGCATTGGTTTTGTTTGTACAAATACTTTTTTTAAATTTAATGTAATCAAAATTATTTGTTTTACATTTTGTACTTATTTCTAACTCTTGTTTAGTCTTAAAATCTTTCCTATCCCAAAGACGAGACAGGTATACTATTCTGTGTTCACCTAATTTACTTATAGTTCCCTTCTTTATATTCAAGTAAGTCATTTACCCATTCTGAGTTTATCTTGGTGTTGGGTGTAAGATGTTGATTTAAACCTAGTCTCTCCCATATTGTTTTCCAATTTTCCCATAGTTTTGTCAAATAGTGGATTTTGATCCCAAAAGGTGAGATCTTTGGGCTTATCGTAGACTGTCTTGCTGAGATCACTTACCTCAAGGCTATTCCACTGATTTTCCCTTTTGTCTCTTAACTAGTACCATATTGTTTTGATGACTACTGCTTTATAGTACAGTTTAAGATCTTGTACTGCTACAGAGAACACAAGTCGAAATGAAATCACTAATTAAATGAAACACATTAACGTGAAAAAAGTCTCTAAAAACAAAATTTAAAAAGAAAGGATTGATTTAATAGAATGTGCAATTAAAAAACCATTAAACCAGAGGTTCATCACTTTATCAACAATATTGAGAAAACACAAAGGAAAATATTGTGAAAATCAGAGAAGCAGTATAAAAAAATTGACTATAGAAAGGTTTTTTTTAACAATTAAAATCAATAAATCTTTAACAAAATAAACAATGTAGAGAAAATACCAAGTTAATCCAACTAATAGAAAATCAAGAATTAAAATTCCCAACAGAAGAAAAGAAATTCTCAAAAATACTATTATACACTATTATATGCCAGCAAAATTGAGGAGTCAAAGGAAATTGATGATTATTTTTAAAAAATTAAAATGTAAAACTTAACAAAATAGGAAAATTAGAGATCTAAACAACCCAATCAAAGAAAGATAAATTGAACAAGCTTTAAACACATTTCTAAATGAAAGTTCTCATCAGGAAGAATTTAGAAGTGAATTATATCAGTTATTCAAAAAATAATATTTTTATCTTCATGACAAGTTAAACTGCAAAAATCAAGCAGTCTATTGAATACATTATATGAGACAATAGAGTCCTCACCTAAATTGTACAGTTCAACAGTATAATCACTAAAATATTGATGTAAAATACAATAAAATATTGATTGAAAAATCTTCTTGAATATACCTAAATTATTTACTGTAACCAAATTGGATACAATTACTAACAACACATATGATTCATGTGTTTATAGCCATCAAAAGATGTTTGCCAAAATATGGCTATCATTAATGTTTAAAAAACTTAAATATTGAATGATTTCTTAAATATGATAAAAATATTTTCCTAAAATAAGTCTTGCTATTTTTGAAAGTTTGATAGTTTTGTTTTCCTATCTTTTCCTTGATGCCAGTTATTTTTTTTTGGTAATAGAAAAATAATAAATTATTCTAATAAGTACAAGTTGAAGTTCACTGTATGAAAATGTAAACTTGAAAGATATAGAGGTAAGGAAAAGGTATAAACTTTGGAAAAGTAGAAAAAGTAAAAAATAACTTACATATGACATGATAATATTTTCACTAAATACCAGGTTGCAAAATAATTTAACAAAAATAATCAGGAATTTTATATAGCATAAAAAATGGGAAGAAGTATTAGAAAGAAAAATCTATTCAAAACACATTTAAAAAATATATAATACCTTTCAGTTAAAAGACATATATACTCAGAACTTATATTGAAACAACCACAAAACATGATTTATAGAAAAAAGAAAGGTAAATAATTTGAAAGTGATCCATTGTTTATAGTTAGAATATGCCAATGAAAAAATTGCCATCCTACTTATATTAATTTATATATTTAATGTTATGTCCTCCAGAGCTCCACGGATTTGCTTTGTTCAACTAGGGGAAAACTGGAGTAAAATAATTCATTTTCTGAAAAACCAAAAGACATGTAATTTCAAGTGGACAATTTACATATAACAGGTGCATGTGTGCATACATGTTCTTATATCTTATTATTGAATCAAGTGAAATTTTTAATCCATCAATATTTCTATTCTTTTTCACATAAATTACTGTACAGTTATGACTTTACTTTTTTTTTTAATCCCATTATTAGATCATTCATTTATCCCTTTGACTTTCTTTATAACCCCAATGCTTAGTATAGAACCTGGCACATACTAGGCATTTAGTCAATACTTATTGACTGTCTATTAAATTTCACATTACACTAATTAGTTTCTGTCTCTACTCTTTGAAGATTGCTTTTGAATCATGCTTCTATTATCTAGACTTTAGCAATGTCATCTTTTTTGTCATTTTGAAATTTAATAAGTTTAATATTTAAGTCAATTGTAAAAATGCTTAAAAACCATAAGTGTTCAACATAAATCCTTAGGGTACCACATAAGAGATATACTTCAAGACTGACAATATTACTCTATTAATTACTATTCATTGAATCATTCATTCAAAACTTTCCAAATACTTCAAGCTGTATTTTGGCCTGACAGGTAGGTCAATGGATATGGTGCCAAGCTTTGAGTCATTTAACTTTAGACACTAGCTATGTGATGATGGGCCAGTCACTTAACTCTTTTTGCCTCAGTTTCCTCATGTGTTAAAGAAGGAAATGGAAGTTTCATTATTTAAAAAAATAATATATTTTTTATATTTATATATAATAACATATATTATTATATGTGATATAATAATATAATAATATATAAGAAACCCGAAATGGGTCGCATAGTCAAATACAAAAAAAATGACTGAACAACTATAGTCTACTCCATATTTCAATATATTTTCCATAAAAAATATCATGGAAGACTTAGTTATATACTTTGCTAAATACTTAAGTAAATGATATCTAAGCACTGTCCTGATATAACAATATGATAATTTCAAAAAAGCAAATGAAATTAGCTTGGTGTGATTGTGACTTGTTCTTGAAAAACTCATGCTGGCTCTTTGTTATAAACACATCCTTTTTGGATAGGGGGAAAGAGGAAGGTGACAAGGAAATTTACACTTATATATCACCTAATATACATGAGCTGTGTGAAAAACACATATCTTGCAAATATATGATTTGATCCTACAAGCTAATTTGTGTGAGACCAATAGCTGTTGTCTCTTATCCATTGTTACAGAGTAAATAAGTGATGCCTGAGGCCAAATTTAACTTCAGGTCTCACTGATTCTAGGACAAATGCTGTATTTACTGCATCACCAGTCATGCATTCTTTTTTTTCTTTTTCTTTTTCCCTTCCCTTCTGTCTTAGAATCAATATTGCATGTTATGGTTCCAAGGCAGAACTGTAGTAAGGGTTAGGCAATGAGGGTTAAATGACTTGCCAAGGGCCACAAACCTAGGATGTGTCTGAGGCCACATCTGAACCCAGGACCTCAAGTCTTCTGGGCTTGGCTCTCCATCCAGTCTTGATTTCTTCTTTTGAAGAATGTACATAGATATCTTTGACCATTTTTCAATTGAAGAATAAAACTTATTTTTAAACATTTCATTTAGTTCCTTAAAAATTTGAGAAATAAGGCCCTCACATAATTTTATATATACTCATATCTTTTTAACAAATGATGCCTTCTCTAATGTGAAGAGTGGGGGGGGGGGGAAGAGGGAAGGACTTTGAGTATTTTAATGTAGCAAATTAATTAATTTAAAATCTATAGTGGATCTAGAGAGAATATTTTATTTCCTCTACTTTAGTTTATCAGAATATGTGTAGGGATGAAGGATCTAAATGATAGAGATGCAAGGCTGAAACTTAGTAGAATATAATTAGTGATGTAATAAAAGACCTAGGGACTCAAGGGAGAAGAAAAATATAGAATTGAATTTGTTCACCAAGATGTCAAACTGGGGATGGGAGAGGAGTATATCTCACATACAGGAAATGGCCAAAGAGAGAATTCAGGGGTCAATGGATTTGATATCACAGTGTTGATCATGTGAAGAGTTTTATAAGGGAGAAGTAAGGAGAAATGAAAAATTGATAGGTCAGATAAGAGGATTTCAAAATTCTTAAAAATTGAGATGGAAGAGGAGAGGCAGAGTCAAGATGGAAGCATAGATGCAGAGAAAGTTCAGACCTCTGAAAATTCTTCCTTACCAATTACATACTAAATGTTCCTAGGGGAGTGAAAATTAAACCTAACAACAAGACAGAGCCAAAGAAACCTCCTGCTAGACTCAACTTAGAAGGTATTCCCCCAAAAGCTGAAGTTTGGGAACATTCCAATTTAAGGGAAAGGAAGAAGGAAGGTCCCTGGTCCCCTCCCCCACCTAGAGCACTAAGCCTCCAGCTGCAGCTAGAACCTCTAGGTAAGTAAAGGGTCTGGTCTGGAGGGAGTACCTTGAGGGCAAAGCTGTGCCAGGCTTAGAGCGTCCAACACAAACAGTGAGGAAGCAGTTAGAGAAGAAGTGCAGAGCACAGATTGGGCAGCCTAGTTGCAGCAACAGAGACACTCCATATTGCCCCACCCCTTCTCCAAGGTTTTGGCCTCAGGGCACATCCAGCAACCCAGTAGTGCTTAATCCCATCAAAGATTTCAGAGGGCAGGGAAGCTCAAGCTCCAAAACCCCTCCCCCACAGACTGAACTGAGAGATTTGCTGACAAAGCTCCAAGAATGAAGGCAGAAAGAAAAGCCCAAAATCCCCAAAAAAGGAGAGGATCAAGAGCTCAGGCAACTGCAGGGAGTAAAGAGGGGGTAAATATGAGCAAACAACAGAAAAATAAAAAATAAATTTCAATCAACAGCTTCTATACAGGCAATGAACAAAGAGCAAACAGAACAGAAAAGGATGAGGGAACACCAAGTTAAAAAAAAACCAAAAAAACAGAAACTCCAGTGAATTGGATACAGGCTCAGGAAGAACTCAAAATATAATTCATAACACAATTAAGAATGTTTGAACACAACTGGAAAAAGAACTTAAAAACTAAGATAAATCATCTGGAAATAGAAGCACTTGGAACTAAAACAAGGAAATAGTGTCGTGAAAGCCAAAATCAACCAGCTTGAAAATGAGGCAAAAGAGATGAAAGATGAGGCAAAGAAGATGAAAGATGACCTCCAAATAAAATCAGACCAGAAAGAGAAGGATGACCAAAAAGCTAGGGATGAAATCTAGTCTAAGAACCAGAATACAACTAGAAACAAGAGACTTCAGAAGGCAGCAGGACACTCTAAAACAAAATCAAGAAAATGATAAAATTGAGGATAATATGAAGCACCTCCTTCACAAATCTTCACAGAAGATTTAGAAAATCATTCCAGGAGAGACAACTTAAGAAACTTTGGTCTACCAGAAGACCATGACAAAAGAAAAAGCCTGGACATAATAATACAGAAAATTATCCAAGAAAAATGCCCTGGTATTCTAGAACAATAGGGAAAAGTAGAAATTGAATGAATCCATAGATCACCTCCTATACTTAAACCCCAACTGACAACACCCAGGAATGCTATAGCCAAATTCAAGAACTATCAGGCCAAGTAAAAAATATTGCAAGATGCTAAGAAGAAGTCATTCAGATACCATGGAACCACAGTGAGGATAACACAGGATCTGGCTACATCTACACTGAAGGACAGATAGGCATGGAATATGATATTTCAGAAAGCAAGGGAACTAGGTCTACAATGAAGAATCAATTACCCAGCAAAACTGACTATATTCTTATGGGGAAAAGTATGGTCATTTAACAAAATAGAAGAATTCCAAGCATTTGTAAAGAAAAGACCAGCCCTGAACAAAAAATGTGATGTCCAAGCACAGAACTCAAGAGAATCATCAAAAGGTAATTAAGAAAGAGGGAAAAAAGGAAAACAAAACAAACAAAAAACCCTTTTTTTAAAGAGACCAAATAAGTTAAAATGATATGTATTCCTATAAGAAAAGAGATCATTGGTAACTCTTAAAAATTGTTATTATCACCTGGGCAGCTAGAAGAATGACACTTAGAGGGAACAGTGACGAACTGTATAGGATGAAATGCCAAGACATAAATATGTATATAGATATATGTATGCACAAATACATATATGTGTGTATATATATACATATATAAATAGAGCTAAAAAGAGGTTAATACTGAAAGAAATGGGAAAAGAAACAAAGGGGGTAGGTAATTTATATGTCAGAAAGAAGCTCATGGTGGGAAGGGGGAGAACATCAACATACTGGAAGGGTAAAGAGGTTGAAGATAGTAAATACTCAACTCTTACGTGCATTGAAATTGACTCAAAGAGGAAAGAACAATCAAATATATTGGGGCAGAGAATTGATTTGAGCCCTATAGGGAAGTAGAAGGGTAACAATTGGATTGGTGGGTAGGGAAGCAGTAAAGGGAGGGAGAAGTGGTTGGTAGTATAAAAAGACTGTAAAGAAAGTAAGGGGGGATAAGAAGGGAGGGGGCAGAAAGGGAAGTAAAATAAGGGTGGGAATTGGGGGGACTGATTAAAAATAAAACTTTGGTGTAGGAGGAAATACTGAAAGAAGAAAAGGCAGGGCTAGGAGTGGAAATAAAATGCTGGGAAATACACAACTGGTAATCATAACTCTGAATGTGAATGGAATGAACTCACCAATAAAACACAAGTGAATAGCAGAGTAGATTAGAAACCAAAACCCTATCATATGCTGTCTACAAGAAACACACATGTGGAAGGTAGACACACATCGGGTAAAAGTAAGAGGATAGAACCAAATCTATTGGGCATCAACTGAGAAAAAGAAGACAGGAGTCTCAATCATGGTATCTGACAAAGCCAGAGTAATAAAAATAGATCTAGTCAAAAGAAATAGGGAAGGTAATTACATCCTGATAAAAAGTAGTATAGACAATGAGGAAATATCAGTACTCAATATGTATGCAACAAATGGTATAGCATCCAAATTTCTAAAGGAGAAACTAGTGGAGCTCAAGGATGAAATAGATATAAAAACTATACTAGTGGGAGACCTGAACATTCCTCTATCTGTACTAGATAAATCAAATCAAAAAATAAATAAGAAAGAGGTAAGAGAAATGAATGAAATTTTAGAAAAATTAGAGTTAATAGATATGTGGAGAAAAATAAATAGGTACAAAAAGGAATACACCTTCTTTTTAGCAGGATGTGGTACATTCACAAAGATTGATCATGTATTAGGGCATAAAAACATTGCAAACAATTGCAAAAGAGAAGAAATAATAAATGCAACCTCCTCAGATCACAATGCAATGAAAATAATAATTAGTAAGGGTAAAAGGAGAGGTAAATCAAAAAAGTAATTCAAAATTAAACATTATGATTCTCCAAAATTGGTTAGTTAAGGAACAAATCATAGAAACAATTAATAACTTCATTGAAGAAAATGACAATGATGAGACATCCTTTCAAAATATATGGGATGCAGCCAAAGCAGTACTCAAGGGGAAGACTGCTTATTTTGAGGAGAAAAAAGACAAATAGGACCTATATCACTTAAGAACAGAGGACATTGTCAGGGCGCAAACCAATGAATAACAGGCTAATTTTGTTGTGTGGGAATACAAGTGAGGTCTTGAAGTTGAAAAGTTTCTCAGTTTACCATAGTGAAAACAAATGAGTTTTCAAGAAAAATAATGTTATAAAAAGCAAATTAGAGGTGATGTAAGAGTGAATACTAAAGCTTGGGTCACAAAGCAATTTTTCATCAAGTTGATGAATGAGGTGTTTGACCCAACTGTGAAAACATATTTACAAGAGAAAGATTAGCCTCTGAAAGCTCAACTTGTGCATTATATAATGCCCCTGCTCACCAACCAGGCTTGGAAGATGATTTATATGAGGAATTCAACTTTAAAACAGATTCTTGACTCCTAACACAATTTCTCTGATCCAGTCCATGGACCAGGAGATTATCTCTAATTAATAAAAAAGAAATAAAAAAAAAACTACACAAGGGCATTTTTCTCTTCCAGAAGTACTTTGAGGTTACCTCTAATACAGAGTTGCCTCTGCATAAATTCTAGAAGAATCATTTCCATATCCTCCACTGCCTTCATATTATTGATAAAGCCTAGGTGGAAGTCTCTTATAAGACAAGAACTCTACTTAGAAGAATTTTTGGTCAGAAGCTATAACTCAAAGTTATTCTGAGGGTCTTGAGGCTGAGTCTACACCAATTGTGGAATATACTCTTGCTCAGTATATGGGTCTGGAGGTCAATGGAGATGATGTAGAAGAGTTAGTTCAGGAGCATAAACAAGAATTCAACACCAAGAAGCTGCATGAATTTCAAAGGGAGCAGCAATAGCTTGTGTGGTGGGGGTGGTCCCTACAGATGAGGAGGAGGCATAGGAGGATGTCCTCATTTCATTAATCGAGGAAATGTGTGCAAAATAGGTGGAAGTACCAAAAATTTGTTGTAAAATAGCACCCTCATAAAGCTTTAACAAGCAGAATTATAAATTTGTTAAATAACCAGAACATTTCCCACTTTAGAGGAATTTTGAAACACAATAATAAACATCACTGGATAGGTTTCTTGTGAAGCTTACACCTAGTGAATCTCAAGCATAGTTCAGTAGTCATAGGAGGCATAAAAGAGAGAAAGAGAAAGAACTCTAGAAGGGCAATTACTCTCAGATATGAAAAAGGACTCCTATTCCACACAGTAACATTTCTCATCTCTACCATTCCCTTAAGTCATGAACTCCTTTCAATACAGGTAAGCTTATAATTATTTTATTTAATCTAATCATTGTTTTCATTATTTATGTTTATGTATTATCAATGTTTAGTAAAATAAAACTCAATTAACACAATGATTTATGAAATCTGGGTTTTCTAGATGTCTGGAATTTCAGTTCAATTTACATTGTTTCTCATGAGAAAAATTCATTTGGTGCCTGACCTTTTTGATAGTCTTGACTTACTGCTTAGAAAGAATTAATGATGAGAACCAAGGTGCCACTATAGTTAGGGAAAGGAAGGAGTGGAAGAGGAAATGATTTAAGATAAAGGAGATTTTGTTGTCTATAAAACAAGCATTTCAGAAGGCACAGCAAAAAGTCTAGATGGTGTTTGGAAATTTTTGGATAAGAAGGCAACTAGGTGGCTCAATGCCTTGAGAGCTGGGCCTAGAGATGGAATTTCTTGTGTTCAAATCTGGCCTCAGATTCCTAGCTGTGTAAACTTGGGCAAGTCACTTAACTCCCATTACCTAGCCCTTACAAATCTTCTGCCTTGGAACCAATACACAGTATTGAATCCAAGATGGAATAAAAAGATTAAAAAAAAAAGAAACTTTAAGATGGGAGACTTGAGGGGTCTGGAAATAACAATTTTCAATATACATTTTCTGAAATTATAAGATCAAACTTATCTCCTCCCTTCCTTTCTCTCCCCCAACTTGGAGGTGGTAAGTAATTTGATCTTGATTATACATGTTTTATCATGCAAAGCATACTTCCATATTGGTCATTATTATAAGAGAATATTCATATAAAGGCATAAATCCAAAAAAAAAAAAGCCTTAAATAAACTAACGAGGAAGATGGTAAGCTTTGATTTGCATCTGACTACAGCAGTTCTTTCTCTGGATTTGGATAGTATTCCTTGTCATAAGTCCTTCAGAATTGTCCCAGATTGTTGTATTGATAAGAGTAGGTAATTCTTTTACAGTTGATCATCTTACAATAAGGATGTTATTATATACAATGTTTTCCCAGTTCTGCTTGTTTTATTCTGCATCATTCCTGTAGATCTTTTCAGTTCTTTCTGAAATCACCCTGCTAATCATTTCTTATAGCACAATAGTATTCCATCACTAATATATACCACAATTTGTCTAACCATTCCCCAATTGATGGACATCTTTGTCACTAAAAATGGTTGCTATAAATATTTTTGGACAAGTAGATCTTTACCCCCTTTTAAAAATTATTTAATAGGATATAGTCATAGTAGTGGTATCACATGAACAAAGAGTATGAACAATTTTATGGTCCTTTGGCCAAAGCTTCAAATTAACCTCAAGAATGTTTGGATCAATTCACAACTCCACTAACAGTGCATTAGTGCCCCATTTTGCCACATTCCCTCCAAAATTTATCATGATAGATGTAGGTTATTTTAATTTGTATTTTGCTAATGAAGAGTTATTTAGAACATTTTTTCATATGATTATTGATAGCTTTTATTTCTTCATCTGGAAACTTCTGGTTCATATTCTTGGACTATTTATCAGTTGGAGAATGGCTGATCCAAAAGTATTTCAGAAACCCTGCTTCAATCAGTGAGGAAATTATTTTTCCTCTTCCTGTACAATATAGGCACAGAGGGATAGAAGGCCTGAGATAAAAGAAAAAATCTCCTTTTTTAATGAAAGTTCTCCACGTCATGATTAGTGGTTAGAGGTCAGCATGGCATTAGGAGGTAGAACTTGCCTTGTGATGGGATAGATGCATGTTCTCCTGGTGTGGTCTCTTGCCCACTTCCTTTAGGGGACAGAAGCAATGGAAGATGGAGGATGCATAATCACTGAAAGATCTGGCTCCACTTCTTACCTGAGGCTTGCAATCACGCAGTGCATCAGTTAGGAAGTTGCAGACTGACAATGCTGGGGTAAGACACTTTGGGGCAGATGGAATTCTTTAGTCCAGCCCCCTTTGCATACCACATGTAACAGCAGTTGTAAAAAAGCAATCAGTGGAAGGTCTGAACTTCATATTCAAGCTCTCTGCTTCTTGTTATTGGTGGCTGCTAAACGGTGTTTAATTCTGATTGTTGTGTCTTGGTATTTGAATTATTTATTTCAGTGATAACTCCCACCCCAGAGGATTCATTGGTGCTCATAAATTCAAATTTGAATTGGGACCTACAGTTCATGTGCTTATTGGTCTTCTAAATACATTTGTGAAAAGCTGTGGGTTTTATTACTAACCACCTTGGATTTTGTGTCTTATGAATATGTCTCAATTTCCATTCTTTCCTTTTTAAATTTTATATCAATGGTACTAGTATAATGTGTGGAGGATCATAGACAGCTCTTCTACAACTACCACCACTAGTTTAAAAGACCTGAATAGCTTTTTCAGACATTAGTCAAATACATCCTTCCCATCCTTTATTATTAGTCATTTGGCCAGAAGCCTGCCCTTCTTTTAATTTTAAGATGTCATTTAACACTCTAAATCCCATCCTCACTTACTGCTCTTTTGAACAGCTGTTCACTTCCCAAATATGCTTTTATTTTCTTCAACATTCGCCTTCAATGGAGTAGAGTTATGAAAACACCACCTGTGCCTTGATGGACTCCACTGTCTTGCCCAATACTTATAATACTTTGGAATATTTATTTTATTTCTTTTTCTGGTTCAACCAGCTAGATCATTTATATATGTACATAAATCAATAAAAGTGGGAAGGAGTAATCTATTTTGGCAAATCTTAGGAGGTTTTTTTGTTTGTTTGTTTGTTTTTTGTCCTGGATATATGTCATCAGAATAAAAGAGAACTTTCTATTGTTTTAGGTCATACAATAGCTCTCTCACTATCCATTAGCAAGGTCAAAGTTTCCTAAAGAGTACTCCACATTCGTCTTCATTCTCAAAGTTGCTTCCAGGTTTAAGATTGCAAATGGTTACTTACGGGTGTTAAGACTTAAATTTTGGTAGGAGTTTGACAAAATGTGAGAAGAGCAGTTTGGTAAAACACAAAACACAGTTTATTTGAGAAGTTCAGATAGGAAATAGCAAGGAGAAAAGTGAGAATATTACTATAATATCTTAAAAGTAGGCCTAAAACCCCAATCCAGACTAAAATTTCTAAGAAAACCCTACTCTAACTGCCTTCCAGGGCAGGGGCCAAGCCTGGGCCAACTACACTGTCTGCCTAAGATCATATTTGTTATGTAAGTATCTACCTAAACTAATCAATAAGCATTAATCAAATTCCAATCATTTTCAATCTATTTTCTTTACCTCAACTGTCAGTTAGAAATTCCAACTGCCAGACTGACTGAGACAAAGATTGTTGGAGCTCCTGAACTCTAGGAAATTCCAGAGGCAAAAGCCCACTATAAAATACTCTATCTCTTATATAGCTACTCAATCTCCTAGGTAATGGAACCTTCAAAGGTCCTACCCAAACAACTGTTAGTTAAGAGGCTCTTACTGAGAAATCTTTCTGTTCCCTTAGCTCTTAAAGAGACAGAGGGAGAGAGTAAGACTAACTCTTTTAACATGGGCTAAGATTGCCACAGAGTAGAAATAAGGGTCTTCTTCTCCTCACCACCAGCCAATATAAAGCACCTCAAAAGGACAAAAATGAAAATCATATGAGCAAAGGGGCTCTACCAAAGGGCACAGCCTTGAATGTAGTCAGGGTCTGGACATTTCCATACTATAAGGGGGTAAAATTACTCCTACCAAAGGGCAAGCTGATGATCATCTCTCCCTCACTCCATCTACAGCACCAGAGTCAGAGAGAGCATGGGCAAGCTCTAGGTTCTGGGGGTTGGCTGAGGAAACCACAGACTTACCTCTGAGAGTAGAGAGACTTGGGACCCAGGAAACTGAGGAACATAAATGTTGGGCACAAAGACAGGGAAGAGATGGACTGTCCACAGCAGACACAGTGGAGACTGGAAAATAACCTCTGGGCAAATAATGCTTTGTAGCTCTATACACAGAGACCTGCCTACCCTAATCACCCCGACTTCTGTCTGGGAAGGGAAGAAAAAAAATGAATATAGCAATGACCATCAACATCCAAGAACTACCATCTACAACTATAAAAAACAAAAACAAAAACAAAAACAAACAAACAAACAAAAACCTAATAACTTCTGGATAACTTCTATGATGAAAAATAGAAGACTACAGAGGAGTCAGCAGAGGGTGACAAATAAGCAAACAGATTCAAACATTTTTTAAAATGGAAATTGGTCACAAGCTCTTGAGGAAAGCAAATTTGAGTTTAACAACCAAGTAAGAAAGATAGAAGAAACTTGGCAAAAAAAAAGTGGGAAATAATTCAAAAAAGAAAAGAATAATATAAAAGACAGAATCTCCCACTTGGAAAAAGAAACCCAGTAATCAAATAAAATGATAAGAAATTGGAGACCAGAATTGACATGCTAGAAGCCATGAAAAATAGGATAAACCAAGCCAAAAAGGAAAGTCAAAAGATCAAAACTGAAAACCAGTTTTTAAAGCATTGAACTGGGCAAGTAGAAGCTAATGATCTCATAGGACAGCAAGAATTAATAAAACAAAGTCAAAATAATGACAAAATAGAAGTAAACATGAAATATCTCATTGAGAAAATGACTGACTTGGAAAAAAGGTTGAGGAGAAACAATTTGAAAATCATGTCTACATGAAAACCTAGAAATAAACAGAAACCTTGATATCATACTACAATAAATTATTCAAGAAAACTGCCCTGATAATCTTGAACAAGAGGGCAAAATAGACTTTGAAAGAGTACATAGATGACCCTCTACATTAAATCCTCAAAAGACAACCCTCATGAATGTAATTCAAGAGGATCCAAGCTAAGGAGGAAATATTACAAGAAGCCAGAAAGAGACAATTCAGATATCATGGAGTACCAATCAAGATTACACAATTACACAGGATCTGGCAGCCTCCACACTAAAGGACCACAAGGCTTTGAATATGATATTCAGAAAGGCAAGAGAATTGAGTCTACAACCAAGGATCAGAACTAAACAGAAAAGTTGATTCCCAAATACAAAATTCAAGAGAAACATGAAAAGGTAAACAAGAAAGACAGTGAAAAGAAAAAAAAAGAAAATTAAGAGCTTCAATAAGGTCAAATTGTTTATATTCCTATATGGAAACATGATTATTGCAATTCTCAAAAACTGTATTTACTATCATAGTAGTTAAAAGAATTATTAATTGGTTGTTGATGGGGTACTAAATGGTTTAAGATGATATGTAAAAAAGGTGAGAGGAATAGAGGATGGCACCAAGAGAAACTTGAAGGAATAAGAAAATGGAAAAAGTTATACCACATAAAGGGGCTCATGGGAAGGGGAGGGGAAAAATATCATTATAAGAAGGCAAGAAAAAGAGTGCTAATAGGTAATACTTAAACCTTAGTCTCAGTGGAATCAATTCTGAGAGGGGAAAGCATTTAAATCTATTGGGGGTATTGAATTATATCTTACCCTACAGGGAGTTTGAGAGGGAAAAAAATAAGTGTGGGAATGGGGTGGGGAGTACCAAAAGGGATGGAAAGAGAGGGGGGAGAAAATTTATTAGACCCTAAAGAAAAGTAAGAGGGTAATAATAAGGGTGGGGTGAGAAGGGAAGTAAAATAAGAGTGGGGATTAGGTGGAGTGATTAAAAGCAAACTACTGGTTTAGAAGGAAATACTAAAAGAAGAAATGGAAGAACTAGGATACATGGTTGACAATCATAACTCTGAATGTAAATGGGATAAACTCATCCATAAAATGCAAGCAAATGGCAGAGTGGATAAGAAACCAAAATTCTACCATATGTTGTCTACAAGTAACAAACATCAAACATGAGGCAAGTAGACACACAGGCTAAAGGTAAGGGACTGAAGCAAAATCTATTGGACATCAATTGAGAAAAAGAAGGCAAGAGTCATAGTCATGATATCTGACAAAACTAAAGCAAAATTGGATCTGATTAAAAGATATAGGGAAGGTAATTACTTCCTTATAAAAGGCAATATAGACAATTAAGAAATAGTAGTAATCAATATGTATTCACCAAATGGTATAGCATCCAAATTTTTAAATAAAAAATATAAATAAGAAAAAGGTAAGAGAAGTGAATGAAATCTTAGAAAAATTAGAGTTAATAGATATGTGAAGAAAAAAAAGGAACAAAAAGAAATATACCTTTTTTCAGCAGCACATGGTACCTTCACAAAGATTGTACTAGGGCATAAAATCATGGCAAACAAATGTAAACAAATGTAAAAAAGCAGAAAGAATAAATGCAACATTTTCAGATTATAATGCAATGAAATTATAATTAACAAGGATACATGGAGAAGCAAATCAAAAATTTATTGGAAATTAAATAATATGATTTTCCAAAATTGGTTGAAGTACAAATCATAAAAATGTATAATTGAAAATCTGTTACCCCCCCCAAAAAAAAACTACATTTCCTAGGAGCCCACCAACTTCCTGTCATTACATACTTCCTGTAGACAAGGGATATTAGGAAGTGACATAGAGGGTCCCAGTCTCTTTGGGATGACTACAGAAAGCTTGGTGGTGGTAAGGCGGTGTTTTGAAAAGGCTGATCAGCCATGGGCATGTGGTCTTTTTTCTTATATCCCATTATTCCTTTATTTCTAATGATCATTAATAAATCTCCTAATATATAATATTTTTATTATTGAGATCTAATTTTATCTTTTACATTTTTGGCAACCACAAAAGTGTCTTCTTCATAAGTAGGAACATTGCATGTCAATTCATTTATGTCTTGTGGAGTAAAAGATATATGGTGTCTTAGGGTCACCACATCCCCTTTGCATACTTTTTGGGGCAATTCTCTTAAGGGGAAAAGGCTTAATGGAATTAGGTAATTGTGAGTTAGCTTGAGGAGGAAGAGTTTTGTTAGGAGGATGAGATTTCCTCAGGGCTGGAATTGGTAGTGGGATGGGAGAAGAAACAGGAGAATATGGGATTTCAGGAGAAGGATCCAGGGAAGTAAGGTCAACCAAGAGTTGCAGAGCATG
Source organism: Monodelphis domestica (assembly GCF_027887165.1). NCBI lineage: Eukaryota > Metazoa > Chordata > Mammalia > Didelphimorphia > Didelphidae > Monodelphis > Monodelphis domestica. The sequence goes on along the minus strand of NC_077230.1, from coordinate 114,030,345 downwards.
ATAGAGGTAGTTCTGTAGCTGAGATATAGGAGAGTGGTCTTTAATTTCTATTTTGGGGGAAATAGGATTTTCATGACTTAGTGGTTCAGGAACAGACTTGTAAAAATCAGGCATGTTTTGGATGGGGTCAATATTTGCCATTTGACCATTTAAGTATTTGAAAGATTTTCTTTAACTGTTTTGATTTTTGTAGTAATATACATTTACCCTGATTAATAATTTCATTGAAGAGAATGACAATGTGGAGACATCATATCACAAACTCTGGGATGCAGCCAAAGCAGCATTCAAGGAAAAATTTATATTCTTGAGTGCATAGATCAATAAATTAGGGAGGGAAAAGGTCAATGAATTGGGCATGCATATTAAAAAAAAAACTAGAAAGAGAACGAATTAAAATTCCCCAAATGAAAACTAAATTAGAAATCCTAAAAATAAAAGGGGAATTGAATAAAATCAAAAGTGAAAGAACTATTGAATTAATAAATAATACTAGAAGCTGATATTTTGAAAAAAACAGATAAATAAAATAAAGTACTTCTTAATTTAATTTTAAAAAGTAAAGAAGAAAACTAAGTTAACAGTATCATATATTAAAAGGGTGACCTCATCTCTACAGTATAATATATAGTATAGTAGTTGTCTCTCGGTAACCGAGGATGACGATTGTCTTTGTGCGGTTTCATCTATGGTGAATAGATGAGTGTGCACAAAGACACTTGTGCGTGAAGGAGATTTAAGTGGAAAAGTCGATGCACAGAGACAATCCCACTCTCTCAGCGTTGGAAGCCTGGGTCCAGTGGAACGAAAAATCGTTACATCTGGAGACTTCCTCAGCTTCATTGGATGGCCGTGTTGTCTTTTGTGCTCCAACATGCCCTAAGCACTCCACAGTGCTTTGCTGCGTCGCCATCTCAGCCATTGAACCTTCTTATTGGTTTCTTCCATCTGTGCGGCCGAAGCAGTCTTCCCATGCTGTGTGAGCAAAGCTCTATTTCACCAGGGGTCCACGACAACCTGATGGCTACCCTCACAAGGTTTAGCCGGCTTGTCGAAGCTGTTGCCCGGGGTGTGGCCGCTGCCCCATGCTAGCAGCTACTAGGAGCCACAAGTGAGAGCTGGGTGTCAGGTGAGGGTCAGAGACTGGAGAGCTGCCCTAGGAGGGCACAACAATCCCTCCATACCAGAGATACTACCCCTCCCTGAGCACCCCATACACCCCAACCTCACCTCTAGTGAAGAGGAAATTAAGTTAATTTTGGTTTTGGTTTTTGGTTTTAAATACTGGTCGGTTATTAATCACTGGAAGCCTCAGCTCTCTTTTGGGGGCAAGGATCTGTTTGTGTTTTTCCCCCAGGTACTCCCATACACATTTGGATTCCAGAAAGATTCACCTGTCCCTGCCATGATTCCCATCCCAACAACAAGCTTGGGAGAATGCAGATACAGAGACTGTGCTAAAACAACAAGATGCTCTACCAACTTGATAACAAATTGAGACACTTGCAGCCCAAGCAAAACAAAGAACAAGAAAGAATTTACACCTCTTGATTGTACTGATGCCTCATTTCTTGCCATGTCAACCCTTTTATCTATACCCTCTGGCATTTCTGCCACTGAAAGTCTCTCATCTCCCATTACTCATTTTTCCTTATGGAAACTCATTGCTTCTCTCTGCCCTCCTGTGTTACTCCACTCTAGTGGCAAAAATGATTTAAAATACATTCAAGCTTGCACATTGATTGTACAGTGTATTTTCCCCATGACTTTTAGAATTTCTTGCTCTGAATTTAACAAATTGTTTTAACCCCTCCATTCCTGCTACCACTGTAATTGTTGCTAAACAAGTACCTTTTATTATGCTTCCTGTTAATATGACTATTTACTGGTATGATGATCCAGGCATTTATGCCCTACAATTAATTTCACTTAGTTTAAGCTACTCTAACCACTTCATTGGATCCCTAGCAACTCCCCCTGCAGCCACTGTTCAAGGAATACACACTTTATTTAAAAACAACAGCAACAACAACAACAACAACAAAAACGGGGAGATGCTGGGAGCCATCAGGCTGTGATGTCTTGACAAAGTCACCCATGGCAGCCAAGAGATCACACAGTGGCTCTTTGGCAAAATGGAACTGCCACTCATCACCCCTCAATATGATTTCTATTATCTACATCCCTCACTAATGGAATTGATATGATTCTTGTTATCTCCCTAACCTTAGAAAGAATAATATTAAAGCAATATACTTGCACTCTATTTCCCTAAAACATCATCAAAATATGATGACTCTCAAATCCAAACCCAAAAGACTACCATAGGTTAACTTTTACTTAGTTACATAATTCCTAGCAAAGTCATAGCCACAAGCCTAGCCCAGAATATTCCTAATCATAGAAACTTATTCTCCCAGATCCAGTACACAAATCAGTCATAAAAGCCCATACAAAATATGCAGGTACACCAGACTTCAACATGCCTCAGTCACTTGAATTCACCAACCAGAAACTCCCAGTCATAGAGTTTTCCTGCCAACCCTGAGAAATGATCAGCCTAATAATTAATCTGAGTTGTGTTCTCAGTACCTCTCTGATCTTTCAACCCCAATGTTATGATTGTTGAATTGTCTTTAAGAATTTATGACTCATTATTTCTTTTTATTAAAAATATAAGTAAATGTCCTTGATTGTAAGCCTAGATTCCTCACAGGTTAATGAGAAATTTAAGCCACCTGTGACAAAATCATTTATCTTCTGTGAAACCTTTATTCCGTCAAGAATCTGTAATCACCATTCAAGAATATAGAATGATCTCAGAATGTTAATCAAGTGATTTGTTAAAAGTGAATGTATCACTTTTCCAATTACCTTTACTCAAGCATGTGTGCTGAAAATTGTATCTGTGTGACAAGAAAATGGATATAAGAATAAACACTGAGACTGGGCATGGCGGAGCAGCCAAATGATTGCAAAGCTTGCCCCTAATTGATTTATATGCACAATTGTCTTCTGTTTTTTATTTTCTCACTTAACTATTCACCACCTGCCGAGAACTCCTAAAGCCACAAGTGGGGCTGGACCCTGTCTGTGGCAGTATTTTTTTCTGTGTGGTATCAAAGAACTGGAAACTAAAGGGATCCCATAATTTGGGGAATGTATGAGCAAGTTGATATGATTGTAATGGAATACTGTTCTGTCATAAGAAATGACAAGATGATGACAACAAAACAAAACAAAACTAGGAAAGGCTTATGTGAAGTGATACAAAGTGAAGTGGGCAGAACCAGGAGAGCATTGTACACAGTAACAGTAATAAAGTATGATGATCGACTGTGAAAGACTTAACGGTTATCAGCACAACTACTACTCAGGACAACTTTAATGGATTCATGATGCAAAAGGCTATATCCACTGCCATAGAAGGAACTGACAGAATCTAAATTCAGATTGAAACATACAATTCTTCACTTTATTTCCTCTATAAATTTTTCTCTAGTGTAAGCAATTTTCATCTTCTTTCACAATATGAGAAACATGGAAATATGTATTAAATGATAACATATATACATATATATATGTGTGTATATATATATATATTATATATATATATATATGTATATTTACCCTACATCATATTACCTGAAATTTTGGGGAGGTTAAAAGGGTAGGAAGAAGGAAGAGCACATGGATCATAAATTGTCAGATATTTATTATTAAAAATTATATCAACATATTATCTGGAAAAATAAATTAAATTAAAAAATAGGATATTGTGGTTGAAATGTATCACCTCAAGGGTCCCTTTCAGTTCTAAATCCTATATCTTATTATCTAAATCATATGATCTTTTCTCTATATATATGATTTTCTCTTTCTCTATTATATCCTTTCTGTCTACCTACAAATAGGCTCAGGCATGCTCCATTCCTTGTAAAGATTCTTTTCAATCCTTCCACCAAATGCAAGTATTATACCATCCTCTTCACTGAAAAAATAATTTGGAAAGGTTTTCTCCAGCTTATAGTTGTCCCTTCTTACCATCCATTCTCTTCCCATTCCTTTATATACTATAATTTCCCCCCTTGCTTTCAGAGTGTAGAATCACTGAGATTTCTCTCTTCCTTCAGTGATCTCTTACTGAATATTTTGTCCTCAATTAGCTTCTGAAATAAAACAATTTACTCATTAGACTTAAAAAATCTATATTTTCCATGTTAGAATCAATAATATGTAATTATTCTAAGGCAAAAGTGGAGTAAGGGCTAGGCAATGGAAGTTAAGTTACTTGCCCAGAGTCATATATCTAGAAAGTGTCTGAGTTCAAATTAGCACCCAGGACTTTCCATCTCTTGGCCTGGCTCTCTATCTACTGATCCACTTAACTCCACCAACCTACCCCTATTAGTCTTTTTAAATACTCCTACTTTCTCACACTCTCACTCTTATTTTCTGTCATCTTTCTGAGTCAGATATTTTTCCAAGATTTTGCCCTTGCTTTATTTCTCTACAATATTTTTCTTTTAAATCCTATTAATAATTTCAGCTTAAGATGGAATCACTTTCTTATACACCCTTTGTCTTATTTTGAACTCATTGCCTTTCCCCAACATCTCCCTCTTCTAAATTTCCCTATTACTATTACATCATTCTTCTAGTACCAACTCAGGGGTTACCCTCAAATCCTTTCTTTCTCTACCTATATCCAATCATTTTTTAAGTTTTGACATTTTTGCCCTTGTATTTCTCATATACATATTCTTCTTTCTTTTGACACTGATACTACCTTGGTGCATTGCAAGCCTTTATAATTAATAACGTCAAACTTGGACCATTGAAGTAATTTGCTTTTTTTTATCTCCCTGACCCAAACTATTAGCTTTCAAGTTAATCTTCCAAAAGTCCATTTCTGACCATGTCAAGTTTTACATTCAAGAAAATCCATTGGCTTCCAGTTATCAATAGCATTAAATATGATTTATTCTCTTCCATCTTAAAATCCCTCTAAATCCTGGCCCTTTCAGAATCTATAAGGATAAGGTTCAGTGGTGTCTTCCCAAGTTAGAATATTTGGGGTTCATTCTGACTGCTGGTATCCATTCTATTTCTCCCAAGCAAACTGAAAATATTCAAAAATTGAGTGTTCCTACCACTAAGAATCAGTTAAGAGCAATTTTAGGAGCAAGAGACTTTTGTAGACAATGGATCCATTGCTACGGGGCAATTACTAAGCCCCTTATAGCAATGCCAAGGGATTCAGTCCCTGAACCACTTAAATTAGAGCCAGAACACCTGTCAGCTCTGTCAGATCTAAAATAGGCTATCCTGTCTGCCCCTGCTCTAGGCATCCCAGATTACAACAAGCCATTTACTTTGTATGTACATAAGCAGAGAGGGGTAGCTTCAGGTGTTTTAACTCAAACTTTGGGACTTTCTCAGTGCCCAATTGCTTATTATTTGGCCCAATTGGACGCAGTAGTTTCAGGAGCATCACCATGTCTTAGAAGTGTAGCTGTTACATCTTTACTAGTGAAAAAAACTGTTGATCTAGTATTTGGATGCTCATGAATAATTATGTGCCCACATGAGGTAGAAGCATTGTTGCTAAGGCATAGAACACAGGCATTTTCTGATCAGCAAATTACAAGGTATGAAATAACCCTGTTAAACAACAAAAATATTATGTTAAAGTGCTGTACAACTCTTAACTCTGCCACCTTGCTTCCAGATTTACCAACTTCAGGAGAATCATTACTCAGAAAAACCTCAAGGTAATATCTTGGACACTACCTTAGGCAACCCATATCTAGTCTTATTTACTGATAATTCTTCTTTTTATGAGAGATGGCATAAGCTACACTGGAGCTGCTGTAGTCACAGAATTTTCCCCTGAGTGGTCAGCTTCACTGCCCTCAAATATTAGTGCTCAAGTTGCAGAACTCATAGTCCTGAAACATGCCTGTATAATTGTCAAGGATAAAAAGGCAACAATTTATACAGATTCTAGATATGCTTTTGTCATTTGTCAATCAGTGGGTATGCTATGGTTCCAGAGAGGATTTTTCACCTCAGCTGGAAAATCTATAGTTAATGCAGAAATTATTAATGAAGTTCTTTCTGCTCTCCAGCTGCCCAATGTCCTAGCTATAGTTCATTGCTCTGCCCATAAAGGTGGCACTGACCTTGTCTCTAGGGGAAATGATTGGGCAGATACCGCTACAAAGCTAGAGGCCAAAGAAGGACCTGAATTTATTTTATTTATTTTAACATTAACAACCACTGATGACTTAAATTTATCACTTTCCTATAATGAAAAGGAAGTGGAAAAATGGAAGCAAAAATTCAAAGCAAAACAGATTAATGGAGTATGGATGTTATCTGAAGGAAAAAAAAAACATGCTCCCTAGAAGTTTCTATTACCAAATTTGCCAATCTGTTCTTAAGAATGGTCACTGATACCCAGGGCATCATGGACTCTGTTAAAAGAGTGCAGTCAGTCACTGGTATAACTAGTATAGGCTCTAGAGTGTGTACAGCCTGTTCTACCTGCCAAGCATATAACCAATACTCCTTTCGTGGGAAAGTTTTGGTGGGTGTCCTCTGGCTTAAATACCTTTTGAGCACATGCAGATAGATTTCATAACAATTTCATAACAAAGGCTGGGAATTATAAATTCTGTCTAGTCATAGTAGATCAACTGACCAGATGGCCAGAAGCATTTCCTATTGCCCAAGCCACAGCAGCTTCTGTTGCTAGGTGATTTTAAAAGAGGTTATTCCTTGCTTTGGCCTGCCATCACATATTGATTCAGACAGCAGTTATTTTACTGATTCTTTTCTAACTCAGATATATTCTTGTTTGGGGAAAACTCCAAAATTCCATATACCATATCATCCCTAGAGCTCAGGCCAAGTTGAAAGAATGAACAGAGAAATTAAAACTATGATTGACAAATTATGCACTGAGATACATTTAAAATGGTCTGAAATTCTCCCTTTGGACCTATTTTATCTTAGAAGTAGGCCCAGGGAAGACTTACACATATCACCATTTGAGATGCTTTTTGGACATCCACCTATATATTCTGAGCCTTTCTCCCCTGCATATACATCACTATTGCTTCCTATATACAGGAACTACGGCAAAAGCTGTGAGAACTCCATTAATCCAAAGCTACAGTACAAGCAGGCCCACTAGACTTTTCACTTCATGACCTGAACCCAGCAGACAAGGTGCATATAAAAAACTTCCATAACACTGGAGCAACTCAGCCTTCCTGGGAAAGGTCATTCCAAATATTGCTAACCACTCCAAGATCTATAAAAATTGGAGAGAAGGGTTTTTGGATTCATTGCTCACATGTAAAGAGAGCATCTTCTGTTGAAACTGATTGACTATATCCTGTCACATGCATTGGAGATAATAATCCATAGACAAGTTGATACTATTTTTGGAAACACATTGAATTCTTTAATTTTATTTTATTATTGCTTTTCTTTTATTTTGATTAGAATATTTGATTTTTTTCCCTTTTCTCATACTTAAGGTACATATGATCATTATTAATTTTTTATTCTGCAGTAATATGAGTTTAAAATTTATACTTGCAATAATATTAATGCATACCCAAAAGCTTTAGACTATGGAAACTTGCCATTTATTGATAAATGCTATGAGACTGTGATTAATGTGTGTGTCTGATTCTAAGAAATGGAATTAAAAAAAGGAGTTGAATAACCTGAACAGTGCCAAAAAGAGTACACGGGTCAAAAGAAAGAAACCAATCCAGGTAGGATTGATGTACTTCTAAGTCAATACAAAAGGACTTGAACCTAGTGTGAGACTCGAGGTTGTGACTCTTGACATATGTTAAGATGTAGGACTCCTTGTATCCAAACTCTTTGTGAAATACTGACAGACAAGTACCAAAGTTTGGCTGTCATCCTGACTCCCCCTATTCCTGAGAATGATGAAAAATCAGACCAAGGAATGACACTTCCCTATCACATACACACAAATCTAGTCCTTTTCCTCTCTTATAGCCTGACAACTTCCTGTAGTCTTGTCCACAAATGGGTAAGTGAAATATTACTGTATTTTGTCCTACAGACTTGTGAGATGGAAATTACTTTAATTGGACCCCAAATACAAGGTCATATTATTAATTTATTCTTGTGTACTCAAAAATTCATGTATATAGATTTTGATATTTTGAATTTTATTTTGAATTTTATCTTTCCCCAAAAAGTTTAATTTTCTTCCATTTTTTAAAATGTTTTTGGGTTTTTTCCTCTTCTTTTGATAATTGACTCATACACCCCCAAAACTCAACAATGCATCCTGAGCTGAACTGGGCATTTCTCAACACCCACTTCGGGTGGGGGGATGTTATTTTTATAAAAATCCAAGATTTAAAAATTTTTTTCCAGAAAAATTCTTCAAAGAAAAAAGCTTGCTAACTCCTAAAAGATCCAGAGAATGAACTGTTTGCAGAAAGATGCCTAAAAAACCTACACTACAGCAAGAAGATCCAGAATGAACTTTGGCTGTGGTTGATTGAACTGAAGTTTGAAGGTTGATTGAACATTTATTTTGAATGTATACTCATGCCAAAAGGGGACTGCCTTCTAATTGGTTTTTGTCAATGCGCCCAGCAAAACATGGGTTTTGCTTTTTCTCTCTTCTATTCCCTTTTTATCTCTAACTATTGTAGTTTCCTCTTAGAAGGTGAAATTTTGTATGCACCTGTAGTTAGAACATTTAGAGGTACAAGATGCCTACTAGTCCCCCAATCATCATCAGGGTGGATTTTGAAATTTAGATTTACTTCACTCTGCTTATTCTTTAGAATTTTAGAAACCAGGAAGGCATACACCCCCCACTTAAGGATTAAAAAAAAAAAGAAAAAAAGAAATGTGCACATTGAAATACCTTCAGGATCTTTGGGAGTGTGTGAAAGGAAAGTCTTAAGATTTGAATCATTATAATTTCAGCAAAGCTAGGATAGGGAAATGGATGGTCTGCAAGCATAACTAAGGTAGATATTCCTTGGCACACAAAACCAGGATGTGCTTGAGACCCTAAAAAAAGATATCCTTGGGATTATGAGTGCAATCATCAGTTCAGTGACCCTCCAGATAAATAAGACAGGTTTTGATACAGGTCTGGAGAGAGCCAGTACAGCAAGTCACACACAGTTCAGTGTTTGCATTATGTCAAGCAGGAGCCTGGCTTAAGCTCAATCCCAAAAGGTTGGTTTTGAGTTAAAGCTATCTCCTTCAATTTCAGGACCTGAGAAATAAGACTACTCAAGAAAAGTAGATCAGTCACCCTCAGGATTTTTTTGACAGGCTTGGTTGAGATGGTGTAATCACTAATTGGAAACATGATTTTAGTAGATAGAAATAGGCATCTGTACCTCAGAAATCAGAACTAGAAATATATATGTATATACATAAATGGATAAACTTCATATTCAATCAAAAATAATTATTTGTACTAGGTGCAGTGCTAAATGCTGGAATTTTGAAGAAAAACCAAACTATTAAATAAAACACATGAAAAGAATCCTTGATCTCAAGGCATTCATAGTCTAGTGGGGGAGACAACATAAAAAAAATTATGTACATATACCTTTGTTTTAGGAGTTCCTTCATCCCAAAAGAAATCCCAGTCAAGAAACTCAATGTATCCCAAAATGAACTTTCTCTAAAATCCTGTTCTTCCTTCTAACTTCACTGTCAGGACTCTCCATTTCTACTACATTACATCTTCAAAATATTTTCATGTTCCCTCTTCCCTGTCTCTCATATACAAACACTAACTAGATTATTGATTCTGCCTCCACAAAAATATCTATTTCTTTCACTCTTTTCTTCAATGCCACAAGGCTACTTCTTTAATTCCTACTTCAACTATTGCAATAATAATGTATTTTTATAACTCCACTCTCCTTTCATCTAAATACATTTTTTCATGATCCTTCAAATATGATCTTTTGAATGAAGAAATATATTCATGAGTGCTCAAAAATTTCCAGTGGCTCCATAGACCCCAGAAATAAAGTTCAAAATTCTTTGGCTTCAAGCCCCTTCATAATTTAGTTCTCTCCCTTTTCCAATCTCATCTCATATTTTTATCCTACATGTACTTTATGCTTTAGCCTAACTGGACTACAATATTTCCTGAACATTCAACCCCTCTCCTTTATCTCCTTTCATTTTTGCTTATGTTATTATCTGTGACTAGTATGTCTTCCCTCCAATTCTTCACCAGTTAAATTCTCAAACATCTTTAAAAGTTCAATTCAAACTCTACAACCTTCATGAAATCTTCCTTGAATCATCTCCCAGTTAATACTGACCTTTCTTTCCTCAATCATCATCATTTTTGTTTTGGAACTCTCATATCATAGATTTAGAACTAAAAGACACCTTTGAGGCAATGAAGTACAACCTTCACATTTTTATCAATGAGGAAACTGAGGTACAAAAAATTAAATGATTTCCCATAAGTCACAAAGTCAGTGCATCAAAGAAGATATTTGAATCCAGATTCTCCAGATACCAAGCCCAACAGTTTATTTCTCTACCAAACTATTCTAAAAGCATGTATTTTTGGTGTACCTTGCATGCATGCATGTATGTATGTATATATATATGTATATATGTGTGTGTATATGTATGAATGTATACATGCACCCACACGCCCAAGTTTGTGTGATTTACTTAGTAGATTTTAATCTCTGGTAAGAGAATGAATTATGTATTATCTCAACATTGAATCTCCTCTATAACCTATGTGTTAAAATTGTATCTTATTCTGGTCCTCCTGATCATCTCCCCTCCATCTTCTAGCTAAGTATAGAAATTTATAAATTGCCAATATAAAGGGGAAATTATAGGAAATAAGATTCCATCAGTGACCTGAAAGTCATATATATCCCAAAGATTAAAGGACTTTACTTTATAAATTATTAAATACATTAACCCAAATTCTTATTCTGGTAATATGGGCTAGCTCAACAGAAGCACTCTAGATACTGCTATCAAGATTTTAGTACTATGACAAGGAAATCCCAGAGAAATTGCAGACATCCACAGTTCTAGACCAGCAAAACATCAAAAGATGCTGGTAATTTGGAATGATATGAATGTATTAACTTTGAAGTTTTACCCATAGCTTTGAAATTATTTGAAGATATAAATGAATTAACATCAAGGTGGCACAGATAGAAGCTAGATTATTTCTCCAAAATCCCTATAAAAATGAGACCTCAAATGCCTGTATCACCTCAACCGCAAATTTTCTTCCATGTCCCTTGGATCCTTGCTGCCTAATGCTCCCATCTGTAATCCAAGTGTATGTGAGTGATGCTCTCTGCCTCCCACCCTCCCCCACCCTGCCTATCTTTACCACCTGTTCCCATACCACCATCTGCTTCTGTATGCCTTCTGTATGGATGTTCACTTTTCATCACTTATCTCTGTATTTTCTATGCTGTTTACCCTCACACTCTTTGTGGTTATTACATTGTGATTGCTACCCCCATTTTACATTGCCATTTGTGATCTTTTCCTGCAAACACCCAAAGAATTGAGTGTGCCTTTCCCTGTTTCATTTCAAAGATTCTACAATATTTTACATTAAGTGCTCAATATATTGTTTTTGCATTAAAACTAAAAATACAGTGAATTAAGGTAATTCTGTTTGGATAGAATTGATCTTTGTTGGATCTTTGTTTGCACATGGTTAGTCTGGTACATACCACATAGAGAAGTGACAATTTGTTTTACCAGGTCACTTAGTATACACCTTGTGCTTATAAGGTTGAAAGTAACCAACCTGTTATGTCTTTGTGGATAACCCTTAGAGATTTGATTTGTGAAGACAGGATGCCATTTGTTACAAGTTGCTATGGAAACTTCTGGAATTTTCCCCACTTTCTCTCTCTTTTATATAAACTGTTATGATGGTCAAGTCATTCAAAAATATTTCATTTAAGTCATAACACACAATTCCAACAAAACTATGACTAATATTTTTCCTCTACATGACCACCATGAAAGGGAAACTGACATATATGTATGTGTGTGTGTAATATTTTTTTAAAAGGAAGAAAATTTAAATATAGGTATTCAGTGGCAGATTATGCCCTTCTTGATCTAGGACTATCAAAATCCATCTTATCTACTCCCCCAAAGAGATTGATTCTAGACAAGTCAAGTGGTTTGCATGAGGTCTGTAATTTTAACGTAGGACTCAGGGTTCCAAGTTAAATACTCTTTCATACCTTACTTCATTTGATCTTCACAACAACCTTGTGAGAAAAATATTATTACCACCTCATTTTTTAATGTTAAAAGTAATACTTAAGAGTGATTAGATAAATTGCTACTGGTCACATGATTTTTCAGATGAGATTTAAATCCAATTCTTTTTGACTTAAAGTACAGAGCATATATTCCATTAGTTCGGTCAGCTATCATAATCACAGGCTTACAAAATAAATTTGAAAGGAACCTTAGAGGTCCTTTAATACAATCACAATCATTACTATGTAAATAAAGAAACTGAAGACTAGAAAGGGAAAATTACCTGTTCAGGGTCACAGAGGTCATTAAGCATCAGTGCCAGGATTTGAACCCAGCATTCTGACTGTATTTTTAATCTTCAAGGGTAAAAAAAAAGATCATTAAGGAAAAGGGAAAAATCCAAACATCTCTCACAGTTTTCATCCACACAATTTTAATTTAATTTGTCCATCTGGTTAGGCCAGATGGAATAAGTTTCTCTTTTCCCACCATCTGGGTTAGAAATGGATTCATATTAACTAGATTAATAATTACAGGAAGATATATTAGGGGGTTTATTGAGAGGGAACAGCATACTGTAGATCTGGCTACTGTTTTTTAGCTCTGTGACCTAATTAAATGCAATTTAACATCTACAAAGTATCACATATTTGAAAGAGGTTGGAAGGAGGATTTCTGTTCTCATCTTATAAGGAATCTGAAACTTCCATTCAGGAAATTTGAAACCTAATAGATATTGAAAGTGGTCAAGGTTGTTGTTTATACTCAGAGAGGAACAAAATTGTATCATTGTGATTTCTTTTTTTCCCCCTTTTTTATTTAGAATTTCTATCATGGTTACATGATTCATGATACCCACCACACTTTTTCCTCTCCCTTTCCAAAGCTAACAAGCAGTTCTACTGGGTTTTACATGTATCATTGTTTAAAAGCAATTTCCATGTTACTTGTATTTGCAGTAGAATGATCTTTTAATGTTTAAACCCCAATCATATACCTATCAAACCACATGATCAATCAAATGTTTTTCTTTTACATTTCTTTTTCCACAGTTCATTCTCTGGATATGGACAATGTTCTTTCACATAAATTCCTCTGGATTGCCCTGGGTCTTTGCAGAAAAGTCTATTACATCTAATTGTGACACAATGTATAAGTCGGTGTACAATGTTCTCCTGGTCTGCTCCTTTTGCTCCACATCAATTTTTGGAAGTCTTTCCAGTTCACATGGAATCCCGCCAATTCATTATTCCTGTATAAGTGGAAATTTTGTACCTTTGAACGACGTTCCCCAGAATTCCTTTAGTATTTCCAAGAATTCCTCTCCTCTCTCCACCATACTGAGTGGTCATGTTTTGTATATAGTTGGCTATAACTCCTCCTCTCTTTCTCTTCTCTCTCAGCCTGGCTGAGTTAGCTTCCTTTTTACTTTAGCTTTTTGATAATTTCTTATTATTAATACATATTATTAAATATAATATGTAAAGTTATTTTGGATATTAATTTTTAATCTTACATTTTGGGATAGAACTTTGGGATAGAACTCTCAAAAAAATTTTAAGCCTTCAGAAAAGAATAGATAACCTAGATAAATTTGTCAAACTGCATTTTCCCTCCTGCCACTTCTCTCAACCATCTGCTTGTACCAGCATTCCTGCTGCTGCTGCTGCTGCTGTCTAAGCCACTGCTCCCACCCTGGTCTCCCTATTACTAAGGTGTACTGGGTAGTCTGAGAGTTGTTTATAAATGGGAAGCACTTTTTGGTACTGTGTAGAGGGTGAAGTATTAATCCATTCACTCCCCATTCTCCCCCAACATGAGTTTTCAAATCTTTACTAGCCACTTTTCAGCAGGGAAACACAGTGTGGAACAGCAAACCCACAGCATTTACCCCCCCCCCCCTTCTAGTTTCTAATCCAAATTCCTAAACTGACCAGGCCAGGGGTTTGTTTGTTTTTCTTTCCCACCCTACAATCTGATATAACAGGGAGGGCAGATAGCCTAAATCAATGGATTTGAAGCTGAAGTTTTGGGAATTTTGTCTGATTTTTCCCCCTTTTTTCTCCTGACCCAAAACATCAAAATACCTCTTTCTTTCATATTCAAATACCCTATTGTTCTCCCTAGCAGTTTTGCCCATAGGATACAGGAGAAAAGCTTTTTTAAAAAGCCCTCCAGCAAACACCTAATAAGATTTTTTTTTCCTTCAAGTCAGGATCTTTTTGTTTACCTGTAAATAAAATACATTGTCTTTTTTTTTGAGGAATAATGCTGTCAAATCATGCTTGAAACTCTGAAAGAACAGCTTGAGTTGGTAGAACTAAGGAGTGCAGATTGACTCCACTTAATTCTTTTACTGGCAGTTTTTATTTTCATTGCATATTTCTCATTTTATTTACTTCTCCTCAAGAGTGTGCAGCAACAAGCTAGACTGCTTGAATTACAAACCTAATTGGAATATTTTGATAAAGTTTTAAAAATCTTAAATACTATCAAAATGCAGAATGGAGATTCTGTCCAATTCTTGTATAAGGAACTCCAGAGGTATGACAAAAGGAATCTGAATGGATGATTGATACTGGGAAGGGGAAGGAACTTTAATAAGATCTGGAGGTGAATTTTAACCCTTTTCAGATTGATGTTAAGTGCTTGGGTTTATTCCCCTCCAAAGCCAGTGAACAAGTTTTTGCAACACAACTATTAGAATTGGAAAAAAGAACTTTTGATTTCAATGCCTATATCCTGTCATACTTATTACATTTTGCTGATTATTTGCTTTAAGACTTGATTTTGTTTTTTTAAGTTCATATATTAATATGATCAATACATTTTTATTGCACTGTATCATTTTAAGCTACTGTGTTTTGCCTATTAGATATATTCTGTTACATTATTTTTATTTGTACCTTTCCTCTATAACTGTACTGAAGAACATATCATTGTGAAAGCCCATAAACACCTTGTATAAACCCTTTTCAGTGGTAAAAACATAGCTCCTTAGGTATGCTGGTTTTGTCACCTGATCTATCAAGGTCTCACATTGCTTATACAGTCTTTTGTTCATTTTTGTCTTTGTTAATTGTCACATAGATAATGGATGGACTCAATCAAAACTGGTTACAATTATATACAACCTTAGGAGAATTTAATAAGCTAAATATCTCCATTGATTTTAAAGGGTCTTCAGAAATGATTTTTGATATCTAGTAGCTTCTGTATGATATTTTAATTTATAAATTAAAAAGAATGTTGAATTAAAGGTAGAAAACAAAATAGAAGTTCCTGCCACAAGAATTTTATATAAATCATGAAGCCTAATGTACCTTCTGAATATTTTAACTCTTCAGTTGAATATACTTCCACCAGAACAATCTAGATTCTTTGTGATGTTTTAGACCCAAAAGGTTTTTTTATCAGCAGTATAAAGGTTTGAGGTTTTTTTTTTTTCCTAGGTTCCACTGACAAATTTTGTAATAATTTCAGTTAAAGGCTTTGTTAAAAATATCTTCCCCAAGCTTTAAAGATTTGCTACATATGTAGAACTTGTAATGAGTATCCTTCATTTCATAAATTTTTTAAATGTCACACAGCAAGTGGTTATGTAGAGACTCATGTGAATCCTATATGATAATGATTTTATTTGCTATTGTCATTAAATGAGATATAGTGAATTTTGGGGATTCTGGTACTATCTTTGAATGTACATTACCTACTATACTACTGTTTTATAAAACTATTAGTTTGTGGAAATCATTTGCACTCACACAGTGATTCATGGCCAAGTTAAAAAGAAATGGATCTCATTTTGGGGAGAGAAACCTTTGTATTCTACCTTGCTTGACACACTGTGTTACTGATTGTAAGCTATATATTTTTGATTTTTAAAACTTTTTTTTATTATTTTTCTTCCTGGTATGTCTAATACAGTATTTGAGTTTTATTTTTTCTCTCTCATTTTTTTTAACTCCATGCACATGTTACCATTATTATTAAAGTGTTTTGATTTTTCACTAGAGTAAGTTTAAAAATGTCCATTAACATTAATGTCACTGCATACCCTCAAATCTTTATACTATAGAAATAATGTCATTGATTGTTTAAAAAAATTATGGAACTTTGCTTAATGATCCTGTTTGATTCCAGGAGAAGGGAATCCACAAAAAGATACTTCAGGGTGCCAAAGAAGCACAAAGGTAACCTGCATAGTTCCAATCTAATGCCAGCTCAAAGAGATCAACCAATCCCAGTAGGATTCATGGAATTTTGAGCCAAGACAAGTGGACTTGAACTTGTTTGAGGTCTTCCCTGAACCACATTTCATCAAGCATCTCACTTTGGCTGCTATCCTGGCTTCATTATCCCTGATTGAAAAGGATAAAATCAGACAAAGCAATGCTATTTCCCAATTTGTTGCTGAAATCTAGTCCCTTTTTCTGCCTTTCACACTGTGGCTAACTTTCTGTAGTCCTGGCTACTGATTGGGTAAGTGTGTAATTACATAAATCACTTCAATTGGGCCCTGATTCAAGGACTTGTTATAGATTTAATTTTCCTTGACTTAGAATTTTTATACATATGACTTTGATATTTTATATTTCATCCACAAGTATTTTTCTCTTTTATTTGTTTTTTTTGTTGTTGTTTTTGATTTTCTTTTGTCAATTGATTCATAAAGCTCATAACTCAGCCATGCATCCCTGAGTGATCCCTATGTTTGTCAATGTCCTTCTTGGTCGGGAATGCATTATTATCATATAATGCAAAGATTATATTCCTTTGAATGTAATTTTAGGTTAAGAAAGTTGCTACCTCACCAAATCCAGAAAGTGAACTGTTTGGATAAGGTGCCATGAAGATGCCTGCAAAGACCACACATTGCACCAAAAGATCTAGAGTGAATTTTTGGTTGTGGTGATTTGAACTGTGGGGTTTTGAATGCATTTGTTTCATATGTATACTGTTAGGCTAAAGGAGACTGCCCCTTGATTGGCTTTTTTTCAATGAGTCTAGCAATCATTGATTTTGTGCTCTTTTCTTTTTAGCCACAAATTATTGCAATTTATAAGTTGGTTTTGTTTAAAAATAATCCCTTTGGGGAGACTAGTCTCCCAAAAGTATTACAGGGGATATATAAATGGAAATTTTGTTCCTTTGAACTATTTTCAGCAGAAATCCTTTAGTATTACCCAGAATTCCTTTCCTCACTCCACCATGTTGAGTGGCCACATTTTATATATAATTAGCTATAGCTCCACCTCTGTCTCTTCTCTTGTGACTGTGGCTAAGTTAGCTTCCTTTTTACTCAAGCTTTTTAATTTTTGTTATTATTAATAAATCTTATTAAATATAATATTTGATTTTAGATATTAATTTTAACCTTACATTCTTTTCAACACAATAATATTCCATCACCATAAAATCCCACAATTTGTTCAGCCATTCCCCAATCAATGGACAATTCCTCATATTCCAATTTTTTGCCAAAACAAAGAGTGTGGCTATGAATATTTTTGTATAAATCTTTTTTCCTTATTATCTCTATGTAGTATGTTTGTATGTTTGGGTCAAAGTAGTAGTATGTTTGGGTCAAAGGGTAGGCATTCTTTTAAAGTAGTATGTTTGGGTCAAAGGGTAGGCATTCTTTTAAAGCCCTTTATGCATAATTCCAAATTGACCTCCACAATGGTTGGATGATTCACAACTCAACCAGCTGTGTATTAGCGTCCCAATTTTGCCACATCCCTTCCAACATTTATCACTTTCCTTTGTTGTCATATTGGACAGTCAACTAGGTGTAAGGTGGTACCTTAGAGTTATTTTAAATTGCATTTCTTGGGTTTAACTGGGTGGCTCAGTGGATTGAGAATCAGACCTAGAGATGGGAGGTCCTGGGTTCAAATACACAGTATTCATTCCAAGATGGAAGGTAAGGGTTAAATAAACAAACAAATAAATAAATAAATGCATTTCTCTAATCAAGAGGTATTTAGAATTCTTTTCCATGTGATTATTGATAGTTTTAATTTCATTTTGGGAAAACTATTTATTCATGTCCCTTGACCAGTTGTCAATTGGAAAATGGCTCAGTTTTTTGCAAATTTGACTTAGTTCCTTAGTTCCTTAGTTCCTTGGGAAATTAAAGTTTTGACAGAGAGTTTTGTTACAAAAATGTTCTCCTAGTTTGTTGCAATCCTTCTAACTTTGGTTGCAATTTTCTTGTTTGTACAAAACCTTTTTAATTTGACATAATCAAAATCATTCATTTTATGTTTTGCATTGTTCTCTATCTCTTTCTTAGTCTTAAATCCCTTCCTTTCCCACAGATCTGACAGCTATACTATTATGTGTTCACCTAATTTATTTATTATTTTACTATTTATATTTAAATCATTTACCCATTTTGAATTTATCTTAGGATACCCTGTAAGATGTTGGTCTAAATCTTATTTTTCCCACCCTGTTTTTCAATTTTCCTATCAGTTTTTGTCAAATAGTGAGTTCTTATCCCAGAAGCTGTGGTCTTTGGGTTTATCAAACACTAGTTTGCTGAGGTTGTTTACCCTATTCTATTTGATTGATACATCTTTCTATCTCTTACCCAGTACCATATTATTCTGATAACTACTGCTTTATAGTACAGTTTAAGATCTGGTGCTGCTAGGCACCCATCCTTCACATTTTTTTTCATTATTTCCCTTGATATTTTTGATCTTTTGTTCTTCCAGATGAAATTTGTTATACTTTTTTCTAATTCTATAAACAAAGTTATTGCATTGAATGAGTAGATTAATTTGGTTATGATTGTCATTTTTATTACATTAGCTAATCCTACCCATGAGCAATTAATGTTTTTCCAATTGTTTAGATCTAGATTTAATTGTGTGAAAAATGTTTTGTAGTAGTATTCATATAATTCTTATATTTATTTTGGCAGATAGATTCCTAAATATTTTATATTGTCTAGGGTGATTTTGAATGGAGTTTATCTTTCTCACTCTTACTGCTGAGTTTTTTTTTATATACATAGAAATTCTGATTTATATGGGTTTATTTTGTATCCTGCAACTTTGCTAAAGTTGTTAATTATTTCCACAAGCTTCTTAGTTGATTTTCTGGAATTCTTTAATTATACCATCATATCAACTGCAAAGAATGATAGTTTAGTTTCCTTATTGTCTACTTTAATTGCTTTGATATGTTTTTCTTCCCTAATTGCTACTGCTAGCATTTCTAGAACAATATTAAATAATAGAGGTGATATTGGCAGTCTTAATTAACTCCTAATCTTATTGGAAAGGCTTCTAACTTGTCCTCATGGCAGATGATACTTGCTGATCATTTTAAATATATACTGTTTATTATTTTGAGGAATTGTCCTTCTATTCCTATACGTTCTAGTGTTTTCTTTTTAATAAAAACCCTTACCTTCCATCTTGGAATCAATATTGTGTATTGGTTCCGAGGCAGAAGAGTGATAAGGGCTAGGTGATGGCGGTTAAGTGACTTGCCCAGGGTCACACACCTGGGAAGTGTCTGAGGCCAGATTTGAACCTAGGACCTCCCATCTCTCAATCCACTGAGCCACTCAGCTGCCCCTGGAACAGCAGACTTTAGGTGGATCCTTGTTTCACTCCTGATTTTATTGGGAATGCATCTAGTTCATCCCCATTACAGATTATGTTTGCTGATTGTTTTAGATATATACTGTTTATTATTTTGAGGAATACCCCTTCTATTCCTATGCTTTCTAGTGTTTTCAATAGGAATGTGTGTTGTTTTTTTGTCAAAGGCTTTTTTCTGCATTTATTTAGATAACCATGTGATTTCTAATGGTTTGATTATTGATATGGTCAATTATGTGAATGATTTTCCTAATATTAAACCATCCTTGCATTCCTGGTATAAATCCTACCTGGATAGAGTCTTTTTCTTAGTATTCGAGTGTTAAGATTAAAGTTTAGTTTCTATGCTAAAAGTATTATATTTTTAGAGGTTTACTAAAGATTAAGAAATAAAGAAAATACAAAACAAGGAAAAGCATGTGCAAACTACATCTTGCCTGCCTGGTAGAGAGTCACCTGTCCCTAGAAGCAGAAGCCCAAGAGTGGGAGCCACATGTATAGTCAGTTTAAATACCCCTTTAGAGGAAATTCTGGGAGGTACCAAGGACTCCTGGGAATTGAAATCCAGGGTTCAAATCCCCATTTTTACACTAGTTAACATTTTTATATCTATATTCATTAAGGAAATTGGTCTGTAGTTTTCTTTCTCTATTTTTGGTCTGACTGGCTTTTGAATCAGTACCATATTTGTGTCATAATAGAAATTTGATAAAACTCCTTTGCATGTTTTACAAATAGTTTGCATAGTATTGGGATTAGGTGTTCTTTAAATGTTTGATAAAATTTACTTGTGAATCTATCTGGCCCTGCGGTTTTTTTCTTAGGAAGTTCCTTGATGACTTATTCAATTTCTTTTTCTGAATGGGATTATTTTGGTATTCTATTAAGTGGATAGAATTTGTTCCCCAGGACTCTCTTACACAGCATCCCATTTGCATGCTGAGTACCTGCAGAAGATAATAGTTTGGTGTGACCCCACCTCTCTCTCTCTCTCTCCCTCTCTCTCCCTCTTCCTCTCTCTCTCTTTCTTTGTCTCTCTGTCTCTCTGTCTCTCTGTCTCTGTCTCTGTCTCTCTCTCTCATATCTTTCTCTCTCTCTCTCTCTCCCTGAATACAAGAGGTAGGGTTTTCTGTACATATGCACTCAGTGTTTGTACTGAGTGTGAGTACACAAATGGGTTGCTGGGTAAGAGAGTTCTGGGGAGCAAATTCTATCCATACACTATTTCCTCTTTTGCTAATCAAAGCAATTTATATTTTGTAAATATTCATCCATTTCACATAGATTGTCATATATTTTGCCATATAATTGAGCAAAATACTTCTTAATAATTACCTTTTTCCCCTTCATTAAAGGTGAGATCATTTTCATCTTTGATGCTATTAATTTGATTACTTATTTCTTTTTTTCCCTTAGTTTAATTAGGACATCATCTATTTTATTTGTTTTTTTCAAAGGACCAGCTCCTAGTCTTATTTATTGAGTACAATAGTTCTTTTACTTTCAATTTTCTTAATTTCTCCTTTAATTTTTAGGATTTCCAATATAGTTTTTATCTGGAAATTTTTTCTTTTTCTCTTTTTCTAAATTTTTCATTTGAAAGCTCAATTCATTCTTCTCTTCCCTGTGTCTTTTGTTGTTAGAGGCAAACAGAGACAGAAATTTTCCCCTCAGTACTGCTTTGGCTATATCCCAAATGCTTTGATATAATATCTCCTTCTTGTCATTCTCCTTAATCAAGTCTGTAATTGTTTCTATATTTTCTTCTTTGATCCATACATTTTGAAGAATTAAATTAGTTTCCAATTAATTTTAAATTTGTTTTTCAAAGACCCTTAATAATCATAATTTTACCACATTATGAGCTGAAAAAGTGGCATTTATAGTTTTTGCTTTTCTACATTTGTTTGTAATATTTCTATGCCCTCATACATAGTTGCTCTTTGTATATGTAACATGTACTGCTGAGTGAAAGTATATTCCTTTTTATCCCTGTTCAGTTTTCTCCAGATATCTAGCATTTCATTTACTCCCCTTTGTTCTTTCTTCTTTATTTTTGGTTCAATTTATCTAATTATAAAAGGGGAAGGTTGCGATCCCCCACTCATATGGTCTTACTATATATTTCAGCCTTAAGCTCCTTCAATTTTTCTTTTAGAAATTTAGATGCTATACGTTTATAGTGCATTTCAACAAAATGTAATTTCTTTTCTCATCTCTTAATTAGATCAATTTCTACTTTGGCTTTGTCTGGTATCATGATTGCTACCCCTGTTTTTTGTTTTTTTTTACTTCAGATGATGTATGATAAATTCTTCTCCAGCCTTTTACCTTGAATCTGTGTATGTCTTCCTGCTTCAAATGTGTTTCCTGTAAACAATATATAGTAGGATTCTGCTTTTTCATCCACTGTGCTATCCACTTCCCTTCAAAGGGTAAATTTATCCCATTCATGTTCAATGTTATGATTACTGTGTATTGTCCTCCATAGTATTATTCCCTTTAGATCCTGATCTATTCCCTTTCACTCTGTTCCTCTTCACCACTATTTTTCTTTTTGTCACACACATCTCTAATACCCCCTCCTTTCGTTTACCACCTCTTCTCTTGTCTTGTTCCCCTTCTACTTGTTTGTAGGTTGATATAATTCTATACCTCACTTTAGTTTTGAGGATCCTTAGAGAGCCTAAAAATAAACGTATGGGCTATTGACAAGTAGAAGGGATACAGAGAAACAGTGCATGGGATACTATGAGCTAGATTTTTGTTTTTTTATGGTTCTTTAGTATTAGTACTGGAGGGTTTCAAAGTTTTAAGAAGGCAAATTGATAGGGAAAAGAGTTTTTTTCTTTCCAGTTGGTGAACAACAACAACAAAAAGATTTTAGGCTTAAGCAGATTTTATAGTCAACCCTAAAGCATCCTACCACAGTAACAGAATTCCTTGTTCATTTCCTAGAATCAGTGGCTTGAATAATTTAGAGCTGGAATCAACTTTTCAAATTATCTTCTCTAAAACAGTCATTTTAAAGTTGGCAAAACTGACGCTCAGAACAGTGAAGTCACTCATCCAATGTTGCAAAGCCAATATAAGGAAATTTTCATCTTTCTATTAAATCAGTGATCTGCCTACTAAATCAAATTACCTTCATCAGAGGAAGAGTAAGAAATCTTTATAAATTTCTTTTTAAATGATTTTCAAATTAATGGAGATGACCTGAAAAGGTATAATAGGTCCATAACCTTCACTTAAGAAAGGAAATACAATCCTCAGAGCCCAAATTGCCCTGGAAGACCCCATAGTCACATCATTATATTATATTCAAAGATTTTTCTTTAATATTCTGCCTTTATTCTTTCCAATACACTCAATCCTCTACTCAGCTGCCAAGTTCACATTCCAATAACAGAAGATTGTTATCATACCATTCCTCCACTCAAAAAAATCTTTAGTTGCTCCTTATCATCTCTGAGATAAATGATAAACTCCTCAGGCTGGTCATTTAAACCCTTCCACAATATTCTATACACATTACTTATATAGTCATCCATTATTTTCCTGCCTTTCATTCCCATACCATTTCCATCAAATTTGGACATTATTTGTTGCCCCAAACTAATATCCTACCTATTTGATTTATGCTTTTGCACTAGTCATCAGTCCCTCCCATACAACATGCACTCCTTCCTCACTTGACCCTTCTGAAAGACAGCATTCTGATGACACCATATGACACATTTCCTGAGCTTTCTATTTATTAGCATAATCTTCCACTTGAAATTATTTTGCATTTATATTTTTATGTGTATGTATATATATGCACATACATAAACACATATATATATATATATAATTTATTTATTTGAATATTTAATACTAGAATATACTTAATATAAAATGCTAGAATCTTTTTTTTAGGATAGATTTTATTGTTGTTGTTTGTTTTTACCCCTACAGACACATTGCCATTGCACATAACTATCTAGAAACTTAATAAATGTTCAATAAACCAAATTTAAGTAACTAGCATCCAAACAGTTTCAGACTGAAATTGTCAAGTTATATTCACAGAATCCTAGTTATAAGAAATTTTCTGTTTGGAAGGAAATGGTTCTAGAGAGTCCCATGAATAGATAAATGCTCAAGTATTTACTCCTGACATAAAATGCTTCTAATGTCAGCCCACTTTCTCAAAAGCTCCCCTGTTCTCAGTATTATTTCCATTCCTGTGAATACATCAATGCAAAAGCTTCAATTGAATGTTTTCTGTAAAAGTCCTCTTTACAATCTCTTTTAACAAGAAAGGAAAGGAAGTGGAGGATGTTCAGGAGAAGTAGCTGCAGTAATGAAAATATAAGAGGGTTGATAGAGGAAAGCAGATGTGGGAAGCAGGAATAAAAAAAATTAATGACAGATCTTGAATCTGAGGATCAGTTTGTAGAAATCAGAAAATTTTTAGATGTATGTAATATAAGTGATTAAGTAGTCATATGTAGTTCTCATATGGAATAAAATGGACATTTATAAGGTTATTAATGTGCCTAAGTTTTCTAGGCTGAGTATGACTCATGAAAACTCTTGAAATTTTAGATTAGATACTGAAACAAAATGAGACATACATAGATCATTCAATGGTCAAGATAAAAACAAAACAGATTTGCTTAGCCAGAGTAGGAGAAAGATATTCAGTTAGGATCACCATTTAGGACCCCTCAAGTTGACTCAACAGAGAGAAAACCCTTTGTCTCTTGTATACATCATGATGCCCTAATCAAGCATCCCTAGAGCCCAATGTGGATGTTTTATACTCAAGGAATTTGGGAAGTGATGTTTGGATTCAATCATAGAATGTCACCTCCAGGCCTAGAAACTTACACCCTGAGATACTTGTCTTCCAAAGCCCCCCCAAGAGCAATGAAAAGTAGGGTTGTGAAGCAAAGAAATCCTGGAGTTCTAGTATAAGTTTATCTAGATGTATCCACCATTCCAGTGAGGAGTGGTTGCAGGGTTTGCAGGATATCTGGAAGAAGAATGGAGGGTCCTTCCCACCATTAATTAGAATCATATGATCTCACCCAAGGATTATCAGTCAATTGATCCAGAAACATGTCCATCTCTTTTCTGACACCCATTGAATTTTTGTTTACTCTAATTCAGTAGTCAATAAAGGGATTCTCTATAGCATAAGATTGTGTAAGAGATGGAGAGTGATCTCATAGTAGGATCACCTTTATCTCACATTTAATGGCCAAATTTTTCCTAGAGTATAAAGAGGCAATAGCCTTTTTTTCAATATATTTTTAAGAATTTTTTTAATGGAAGTTGGAAAGAGTGGAAAGAAATGTGGCAATAACTTGAACTAATGTTCCATTTCTTTTTAAATGGTGCATCACAGATATTCCTGTTTCCTTCTGAGTCAAATAAATTCCTTTTTCTTTGAAATTTTACCCTTATTTTTATTTTGTAAGGATCTGTGATTTTATCTGTGTTGAGCAACATGCTCAGACTTTTGGTCTCACTAACATTTTACATCATTAAAAACATAAAAAAAGTTTTGATATGGTAAATATCTATTCCTGCTATCTCTCTATATAATGTACAATATCTATAAAGTCATGGTTATTTATATTGGGATATATTTACCATATGATATATTTTAAAATATTAGTATTATGGTAAAAATTTGATTTGACTTCAAGGAAAATATGAAAGAATCTTAGAAACTTTTAAAGAGTTCTTGTACTACACTTTTAGGACCAGTAATATAGAAAATTTCTGGTAGGGAAAATCTCTACTAGTGCAGATTGGAAATAGTTCTGTAAATTATAGATTTAGAAATTCCTGTGATGCTCAGAGGATAAATGATACGCTTGGGATCATATAGGCAGAATGCATTAGAGTTTAAGCCAGGCTCTCAGTATACTTCTCACTGTCTTCATTCCTATCCTCAGTGCCTTCCTTTATATTATATGTGGTAGGTACATAATCATTTACATGTTATTTCCTTTATTATGCTCCTTGAGGGAAGGATCTATGTTTTGTTATTTTTCGTTTCCCTGTCTTAGCGAAATGTCTGGAACATAGTGAGCATTTAATAAATGCTTATAGAATTAATTGATAGCTTTGACCATTATAACAAAATTATAGAAAGAAATAATATATACACATGTAGCCAAGATGGTGAAGTAGAATTAAGGAAAGTTTGAACCACCATGAGAATCCTTTCCAGGCATAATGCCTAAAAATGAATACTGGAATGAAGGAACCAACAAAGAAGCAACTTCCATGCAGGGAGTCCCTTAAAAATAGGCAGAGAGGGTCTGGTTCACTGGACTGAGAGGGAAACACAAGGTATAGGAGACTATAACAAGGAGTACTAGGGCAAACCAACAAGTCCCCCACTCACAGGTTCTATTCCAGGTCTGAATTTGGGCCAATACCATCATTCAGAACCTGGGACTCTGCCTAAGCCAAGAGCAGAACAACCCTCATCCCTGGACTAAGGAGGTCCAGAGTAAGATGAGGGGTCTCAGTCCAAGATTTGATGAGGACTTGAGCTCCATGGCAAGGCAGTCTGTGTCATATTCTTGGTCTGTGTGAGTCCAGAGTGAAGATCCAAACCCCAGGGCAAAAGAGTTCTCAACTTGCTGGCCTATGTGAGCCTAAACTGAGCTACCCCTTACCAAGCTCAGGGCAAAAATTACAAGACCCAGGGCAAGGCAGCCTGCTGTATTCTGGACCTGACCAAGTCTAGAGTGAGAACAAAAATTCCAGCCCAAACCATAGGCTAGACTTTGAGCCCCAATATAAAGTACTTCAAAGTTCTCTGAGTGCTGACAGCCATCAGCAATCTCATGGGGGTAACTGAATTAACAGAGGGAGGTGGCTTTCAGAGTTTCAGCCCACAGGCCATTATACCACCTTGGAAGAACTGAAACTTTCAGATACCTAGAAATAGAACTAAAAGAAACATGAAGAAAGGACTGAAGTTTAAGAGTGTCTTCTCTACCCTGAGAAGGAAGACAACCTATGAGGTAAAAGTGAAAGTCAAGAAAAAGGTTAGGAAAATGAGAAAACAAAAACACTTAAGGATAGAAAAATTTATGGAGACAAAGAAGAGCAAGGCACAGACACAGAAAGGGACAGTGAAAGGATAGGAAATAAATAAAAAATTCAAAGAAAAATATGAATTGGTTTTAGATTCTATGGAAGAGATCAAAAAGGATTTCAAAAATCAATTAGAAGAGGCAGAAGAAAAATGAGAGAGCAATAAAAGCAGCATAAGAAGAAAATAACAGCAATATTGGTAAAACATAAATGGAAGTTCAAAGGTACACAAAAGAAAATCATTCTTTAAATATTAAAATTGGGCAACTAGAAGCTAATGATTTCATGAGACATCAATAAACAATAAAAGAATATAAAAAGAATGAAAAAAAAGCATTAAATATCTCATTGAAAAAATAACTGACCTAGAAAATAGATGCAGGAGAGATAATTGAGGAATCATTGGACTACCTGAAAGCCACAATCAAAAATAAAACAAACAACAAAAAACTCTGGACATCATATTACAATAATATATCCCCTCCCCCCCCCAAAAAACCCTGCCCTGATATTCTTGAATAAGAAAGTAAAATAGTAATTAAAATAATATGTAAATCACCTCCAGAAATAAATACCCAAATGACAACTCCCAGGAGTATTACAACTAAATTCAAGAGATGCCCCCCCCCCCCCCATTCAAGGAGAAAATACTGCAACAGCTAGAAAGAAACAATTCAAATACCATGGAGTTAAAGGCTGGATTACACCGTATTTAGTAGTTTCCCCTTTAAAGGATCATAATCCTTGGATATAATATTCCAGAAGGTGAATGATCTAGGTTCGTAATTCAGAATCATTTTTCCAGCAAAACTGAATATATTTTTTTTTCAGGGGAAAATGTTCATTTACTTAAATAAAACATTTCCAAGCATTCCTGATGGGGGAAAAAAACAACAGACTTAAACAGAAAATTTGATGTCCAAACACAAACCCCAAGAGAAACATAAAAAGGTAAATAAGAAAGAGAAAAATAAAGGAAATCAATAAGGTCAAATTATAGGTATTCCTATGTGAAAAGATGATATTTATTATGATGATTTTTTTATCCCTATTAGAGCAGCTAGAAGGAGTAATGCATAGATAGAGTAATGCATGCCACCTTATAACTCTGATAGACCAATATGACAGCAAAAGAAAGTGGTTAATGTTTGAGGGGATGTGGCAAAATTGTGAAACTAAAGCGTTGTTAGTGGAGTTGTGAACTGATTCAATCATTCTGGATGACAACTTGGAACTATGCCCAAAGGGCTATAAACCAGTGTATATGCTTTGATCACATAATATCACAACTTGGGCTGTAATCCAAAGATATAAAAAATATGAAAGAATCTACTTACACAAAAATATTTATAGCAGCTCTTTTTAGAGTGGCAAAGAATTGGAAATTGAGGGGATATCTATCAGTTAAGGAGTGGCTGAACAAGTTTTGATACATGTTGGTGATGGTATACTACTGTGCCATAAGGAATGATAAGCAAGATGATTTCAGGAAAGGCTAGAAAGATCTGCATGAACTGATGCAGGGTGAAATATGCAGAATCAAGAGAACATTTAAACATTATACAAAGTAACAGCACTATTGTATGATAATCAACTGTGAAGTCTTGGCTACTCTCAGCCACCTTCAGAGAAAGAAATGCTGGATTTGGATGGATGCAGATCAAAGCATACTGTCTTTCACATCAGTACATTTATGGTGTTATTTTGGGATTTTGGTTATGTATGAGTGTGCTCTTACAACTGTGACTAATGTGGGAGTGTGTTTTGCATGATAATAATAATAAAATAAAAACAAGAAATAATGTAATACCATAAAATCATTTTTTCCTAATAGAATCAGGAAGTTGTACTGAATTACTATTCTGGTATAGGCCAGTTTTAAATCAGATACAATATTCCAGGGATATATGATATATTCTGTAGAAGTACTTCTGCCATTGATGCTGAATATACTTCTCCACTGATACTTCTATATTTTAGTTGGTTGTCTCCAAGAGTTTGTTGCAGAACAATCAATCTACCTGTGGTAAACATGAATTATTATAAGCTTCTTTGAATTTACTAGATTTATCCTTGTAAAAGAGTTGTACTGGATTACAATAAGGTCCCCTCCAGTTTTTAAAAAAAGTCATAATTATGTCACTAGAATCATACTGTAATAAGAACTTTCAGTATGCAAGTTCTTTGCATTCCACCACCATAGCTTTTGAGATTTATATGAAACAGTCTTAACTATCACACTGAGAGCATCACTCTAGGACTTGAAAAGAAATTAAATTATTAGATATTTAATATCTATTTGTTGAATAATATTAAATTGAAGGAAAGTAACTTAAGTTTTACTATTCCATTTTTATACATGAAGAAACTGAGGCTAATGGAGTAATGACTTATACAAGGGAGTTAAAATCAGGAGAGGCAGTAGAACTTATATTTTCTCTTACACCCATTGTCCTTTTCCCTATGTCATGATATTTATTGTTGTTTTTGGTCTATAGTTGTTATTTCATTGGTTTCCTTGATTTCATTCAAAATATTTGAGATGATGAGTCTCTTTTTATTAATTTTTTTTCTAGATTACATGTGAATGCAATTTTTAATAATAATTTCCTGACATTTTATTACATATATTCTCTCCCTCCTACTCTTCTTCCTGCTCCAAGACAGTAGATGATGAGAAAGGTTATACATATGTTATACAATACATCCATGTTCATCATGGTGTGAAAGGAGATGCATATCAATAGAAAAAGATTTATGAAGGGAAATAAGTGAAAATGGGATATTTCAATCTTCAGATAGACTTTAGCCATTCCTTCTATTATGGTGGATAAACTCTTTCATCGTGTGTATATTGGAATAAGCCTGGGTCCTTGCATTGCCAATAATAGTTAAATCATTCATAACTCATCATCTTACAGCATCACTGTTACTGCATACAGTTGTCTCCTGGTTCTGCTCACTTCACTTTGCATGACTTCATGTAACTTTTTCCAGGTTATGTGTGTGTGTGTGTGTGTGTGTGTGTGTGTGTAAGTGAGTGATCATCTTGTTTGTCTTTTCTTATGGTGCCAGAGTATTCCATTAAAATCTTCTACATGTAAAAATAGACTCGAATACAGGACTTCAATTCCCAGAAGCCCTTGCTTCACTACCCCAGAATGCCCACTAATATCACTGAATTCTCATCTGGGAAGAGAGCAAAATTTTATTTAAAGGGTCTTCCCCGTAGGTGGGGTCTCTTCTCTTCCTGGCTCAGCTGGCAAATAGACACATCTCATGATGTGAGTGAAATTTGGATGGGCCTCATGGCCCACCTAGCATGTGCTTTTCTTACTTATATATTCTTTAATCTTTAATCTTCAATAAACCTCTAAAAATATAATACTCCTTGCAGAGAGAAACTAATTTCTACCTGCCTCAGTTTCCCTAAATTTTAATATTTACAGTTGGCTAACCACTTCGGGAAAACGAAATACTCTCAATCTTCTGATTCTTTTCTGATCTTTAGTTCAGCTTTAATAGCTAATGCCTAGAAAAATTATTTTAATCCATGTTTCTCCAAGATGCTTTTTTTAGAAAACCATTTTGATCAGCTCCTGCCGGCAGCCATTCAATTGAGACTTCTTGAGCCTTTCCCTCCCACCGGCTCAGCCGCTTCCTGCCTGCAGCCCCAATCCTGACCTCTTTCAGTCCTCATGTGGTGCTCCGGTTCCCGGCCCTACGTTCCTTCTCTGACCCACCCCAGTGGTCTCTCGCCCATCTGGCCCAGCTCATCACACAGATCCTTGGAGCAGATCGCTCAGGACTCATTTCTACCAGCTGGTAACAGTATTGGCCAAGTGGGCAGAGGGGAGAGACAAGAGGGAAAGGAGAAAGGGTAATTTTCCCTTAGGCTAAGCCTCCGAGTGGACGGGGTATTAAAAGGGAGAGAGAAGAAACAGACTTTTCCAAAAAGGAACTTAAAAGCAATGGGCTATTTAAAAGGATACCTTTTGACTGTTCTGTTAATTTTATTGACTTCACCTGCATGTCAGGGAGAAGATTCAACTAACTTTGAAGGGGCAAATGGGTGGCTTAGCGTACTGAGAGCCAGGCCTAAAGACATGCCGTCCTGGGTTAAAATCTGTCCTCAGATACTTCCCAGCTGTGGGCCCTGAGCAGATCCCTTAACCCCCATTGCCCAGCCCTTACCAGTCTGCCTTTGGACAATAGACATTTGAATAGGTAATTAATAATTAAAAAAAAAACACACCTAAGGAACTTAAAGACTGGAGGTTCAAAGGCATTTCAGACTCCAATGGTTTATAAAAAAATCTCTGTATTTCTATTGCATTTCCTAATTGTTCTGTTTAAGATATAACTTTGTGATTTTAAATTCATATGTTACTGGATTCAATATTATTCTGTTATACTGTTCATTTTAATGTACTGGGTTAACTACTGTTAAATTCTGTTGTGTTTCCCCTATAACTGTGCTGAACAAATATTATTGAATAAGCCCATATATGAAAAAAAAGCCTTTCTATTTTTGACTTTGTAAATTGTCACATAGAGGATAGATGGACTTCAGAACTGGTTACAATTGCTATAACAACCTTTGGAAAATTTAATGTGCTAAATATCTCAAATGATTTTAAGGTTTCTTTTAAATATGATTTTGTAATTTTTTTTAAAACAATATGGTTATTTTTGCCTGCCCCTAACATGAGGTGTAAGGCCAATTCTAGCTGAAGTGAAATACATTTTATAACCCCCAACCTTCCCGCATTTCTAAATATGTGAATGGAAGTTGGGGCAGTTAATCTCAGGGCATTTGTACTCCTATAAAGCCTCCAAAAAAGGAGCACCTCTCATTTATACTCTTCAGCTCACTATTTAACTTCCACCAGAATTATATTTCTTCATGATGTTCTAAACCCAAGATGAGTTTTACTTTGTTTAAAAATATGTTTAAACACCAAGGCTGAAAGACTTGCTATGATTGTAAAAATTGTGACAAATATCCATCAATTCATAGGTTTTAAAAATGCCCTACAGCAACTTATGTGAAATATGATTTTGTGTATGTTTGCTATTGTAATTAATTGAGCTATTGATTAGAATTTTGGGGGTATTGATACTACATATTTGTACTACTGTTCTTTAAAAAAAAAAGAACCTTGTAACATTCATTTTCTCATACAATAGATCATGGCCAGGCATGAAGAGGAAATGGATCTTATTTTTGGTGAGAAAGCCTTGTATTCTATATTTTCTTAGCTGACATAGAGTGTCAATGATTATAAGCTATATTTTTGAATTTTTAAAACTCTTTTATTATTATATTTTTCTTGCATGAGCAATATACTATTTCACAATTTTTTTAAATTTTTCTCTCCTTTTTATATTTGAAGCACATGTCACCAGCATTATGATTTTTTTTAACTTTTTGACTTTTCAGTAATATAAGTTTAAGATACATTTGCTAATGCATGCCCTAAAAAGCTTGTGACTATTAAAATGATGCCCCTAATTATTTAAAAAAATATGGGACTTTGCTTAATGATTCTGTCTGATTCCAGGACAAGATATACACAAAAGAGCCATTGCACAGAGCCAAAGAAAAGCCAATCCAGGATAGATTGATGCACTTCTAGGCCAATACAAAGGTCTTGAACCTAGTGTGAAGACTCGAGGTTACTGTGCTTAACATGTTGTTATGACATAGGCTTTCCTTGTGTCCACACTCAATCTGAAAATACTCACAGATGAGTATCCCAGAAACCTTGGCTCATATAATCTGGTCCCCTTTTCTTCCTTTCATAGTGTGGTACCTTTCTGTAGTCCTGGCTACTGACTGGGTAAATGCATCATTGCTTAGATCATTTTGATTGGGCCCTGATTCAAGGACCTGTTATAGATTTATTTTTCCTTTACTTAGAATTTTTTCACATAAGACTTTGATAGTCTATATTTTCATCCAGAGGTTTTTATTTTTTTATTTGGATTTTCTGATATTTTTTTTAATTTCTCTTAGCAATTGATTCATATACCTCATACCTCAGCCATGCATCCCTAAGTGATCCTGTGTTTTTTTTTTTCAATCACCCTCTTAATGGGTGTGGAAAGGAAACAAGACTGACAGTGTGTGGGGGAAGGGCCCAACTGGGAGTGGCAGTGGAGTCTTGTGACTAGCACTTCCTTCCTTCCTGGAGTGGCAGTGGGGTCTTGTGACTAGCACTTCCTTCCAGCTAGGGAAAGACTGGGGTCCTCGTGTTGGAGGAGAGTAGAGCTTTTTCAGCCCAGTCTGGAGTGGCATGCTCTTTTTGGTTCAGCCCAAAGACACAGGCTTCTAAAGGTTAGAATTGTTCTTGTTTGCTTTCTGTCTACTGCTAAGATTCCAAAAAAGACAAAACTGGACTGAGATAGAGTGGACGGGAGTAGGAGAACCCTCCGCCAGCCTCTGGGGCCTGGCCTCAGGTCTGAAGCTGAAAAAACTCTAATCCCAACTAGTTATTAAACTTTATGTTATTTGAATTCGCAGTCAGATAAGTGGACTATCTTTTCTGGTCATAAAGGGAGCTGAACTTCAGTTCAGTCATCAAGGCAATAAAAGACCTTATCGGACCCCTGCTGTTTCCTCTCAGCAGGGGGCATCTCCCTCCCTTGCCTCACCAAGCTATATACCCTCTCTCTTCCTTATCCCATACAAACCTCCATTTATCCCCCATTTTTCCAATCCTATTTCCTTTCCCAATAAATATTACATGGGGGGAATGTAAAAAATATCATTATTTAAATTGCAAAGTTTAAAATTCCTTTTGAGAAGAATTTTAGGTTAAGAAACATGATACCTCTCTGAATCCAGAAACTGAACTGTTGGAGAATACACCATGAAGAAGCCTCCAGACCACAAGCTGCACAAAAATTGAACTTTGGGTGTAGTTGATTAAACATTTATTTGTATGTATACTTTCATGCCAAAGAGGATTGCCCCCTAACTGGCTTTTTGTCAATGCGTTCAGCAATTATTGGTTTTGTTCTTTTTTTTTCTCTTATCCTCAAATTGTTGTAATGTTTAAGTTGATTATGTTTTCATGATCCTTTTTGGGAAACTTCTTTCCCCAATAATGATCAAACAGAGATGTGTAAAAATAGACTCGAATACAGGACTTCAATCCCCAGAAGCCCTTGCTCCACTTCCCCAGAATGCCCTCTAATCTCATTGAATTCTGATCTGGGATGAGAGCAAAATTTTATTTAAAGGGTCTTCCCTGTAGGCGGGGTCTCTTCTCTTCCTGGCTCTGCTGGCAAATAGAGTGTCTCATGATATGAGTGAAATTTGGGTGGGTCTCATGGCCCACCTAGCATCTGCTTTTCTTACTTGTATATTCTTTAATCCTTAATCTTCAAGTGTATGGGGTGCTCAGGGAGGGGTAATACCTCTGGTATGGAGGGCTTGTTGTGCCCTCCTAGGGCAGCTCTCCAGCCTCTGACCCTTACCTGACACCCAGCTCTCACTTGTGGCTCCCAGTAGCTGCTAGCATGCAGCAGCGGCCACACCCCGGGTAATGGCTTCGACAGACTGGCTAAACCTTGTGAGGGTAGCCATCGGGTCGTCGACCCCTGGTGAACCAGGGCTTTGCTCACCCAGCATGTGAAGACTGCTTTGGCGGAACAGGAGAAAGAAACCAACAAGAAGGTTCAACGGCTGAGATGGTGACGCAGCAAAGCACTGTGGAGTGCTTAGGGCATGTTGGAGCACAAAAGACAACAGGGCCATCCAATGCAGCTGAGGAAGTCTCCAGGTGTAACGACTTTTTGTGCCAATGGACCCAGGCTTCCAACGCCGAGAGAGTGGGAGTCTCTGTGCATCGGCTTTTCCACTTAAATCTTCATGCATAAGTGTCTTTGAGTACAAAAACACACAAAGACAATCGTCATCCTTGGTTACCGAGAGACTACTACTAATCTTCAATAAACCTCTAAAAATATAATACTCCTTGCAGAGAGAAACTAATTTCTACTTACCTCAGTTTCCCTATATTTTAATCTTTACATACTATAACTTAGTAAGACCTTCACCAATTCTCCCTCTACCAATGAAGACTGATAAATGTTGTGCAATTCATAGTTTTAAAGAAATGCATGGAGAATTGAGAGATTGAGTGCTTGGTTGAGAGTTGTATAACCATTATTGGTCAGAAGTGGGGCTCTGAACCTTCCTGATACTGAGGCAAGCTCTCACTGAATATGATCTATTGCCTCTATATGTCAATCTATATATAAAGTTTAAAAGGTTACACTTAATGAGGTATTTTCATCTTTAGTTCAATGTCAACATTGGTCATGGACAGTTTTGATAATTTTATTGTTAGAGTTTCTCAATGTGGGAACTGTTTCTGATTATGTAGATTGAAAATCACCAAAGGTGATATATCAGAAAAATAAAATTTTAGAAAAATTTCTATTATTATTTTCCCTGCAAAATAGCATCAACTGAAATATTTAAGTCTTTCCTATAGATGCAAATTTCTAGGATACACCTTGTAAATTTGATCCTAACTGAATTACTAACCTTCTGACAGTAAATGGTTTTGAACTCCTAAGCAAAGACTCTCAAAGTCTCTGAGATTATTTAACTTACCTCCATTGATATATTGCTTTGGTTTTAATTTCAATGAATCACCTTTTTATTGCTGAAATGCAAAATAAACTTTGGGTAATGACAAGAATATT
The DNA here is from genome assembly GCF_027887165.1 of Monodelphis domestica. NCBI lineage: Eukaryota > Metazoa > Chordata > Mammalia > Didelphimorphia > Didelphidae > Monodelphis > Monodelphis domestica. The sequence goes on along the minus strand of NC_077230.1, from coordinate 113,994,577 downwards.
TTTTCAAAAGATTACTGAAAAAAAAAAGATTGCTAAACCTGCAGTTGCTGAAATATCCTATCCTTCCCATATTTTTTCATTTAAGAATATTCTATAAATATTGGATATTTTATAGAACATCTGCATTGCCTAAGCAGATGTCCATTTTTTAATTTATTAAATCACACTAGACAGATCTGTATTATTTATATAATTTATGGTTAATATAGAAGTGACTTTTTTCTATTGTAGTATAATAACAGATGTTCGAGGATTCTCTACTCAACATTATCTTCCTGAAGATTAGTTGTTCCTGTTTCCATTCTTAGATCTCGATATACCTTTTAATGTATTTTATAGTAACTGAGAAAAATCCCAATGCAATGATACATAAGGGGGAAAAATGCCCCAGGAACTACCCTGGCAAGTGCTAAGGTCGAAGTCAATTGATTTACTCATATAATCACAACTGGAAAAGTTTCTCATTGTAAAGTATTACTTTACCTGAGGCAGAAATAAGATATCCAAATGCAGACAGTTTTGACAGCAAATTACAGTAGCTGAGATTTCCATTCTAGCTAGAGATTAATATGATATAATTGAACAGTATAGCCCTCCATCTTCACCTCTGCTCTTAGAATCCTTCTTTTCCTTTAAACTTTTATTCAGGTAGCACATTAAACATGGAAGGCATTTAAAGCCTTTATTTATTTATTTAGTTTCAAATTGTATTTTCTTAGTAGAATGCAATCTAGAAAAGAAGAACTATTTCACATTGTGTCATAGAGTCGTATATGGATTCCCTTACTCCTAGACTTCCTCTGTGTAGCATATGGAATCATGCAAAGGGATTATCAAACTGTGAGCAGAACCAGGAGAATGTTATGCACAATAGCAATAATGGATGATGATCAGTTGTGAATGACTTAACTATTATCAATGAGGCAAGAACCCAGGACAAACCCTATAGGATAACGATGAAAAAAAAGGGGTGGCTATCCACCACAATAGAGGGAATAAGAAAATGCAAATTGAAACATGCCATTCTTAACTTTGTTTCCCACATTAATTTTTCTCTAGTGAAAACAAAATGTGCCTTCTTTCACAACATGATGAGCATGATAATATGTATTATATAATAAAGTATGGTATGTCCATCCTATATCTTATTACCTGCCTTCTTTTGGAAAAGGGAAGGATGGAAAGGATGAAAAAAACATGAATGGCAAAACATCAGAAAATAAATATTGAAAAATTGTACTGACATATAATCTGGAAAAAATTTAAGTATAATAAAAAAATAAATTCACTTAAGCTTTAAAAATAAAAATAAATCAACCTTTCACCTAATTAACGAGGAATAGAAATTATGAAAAACAAGAATAGGAGTTTTTCAAAGTCTTTCTCCATCAGCATTTTCATGATAGATCCTTTTGCCAGCAAGAACATGCATGCAGATAAGAATAAGGATAGGATCTATTATTTCATTGGTCCATGTAACTTGTAGCAGAGTAAATAGCATTTACCATTGCAAGTCAACAATTTATAGTCTCAGAGAGAGAGTAGCCTACAATATTAAAAAGTTAAGTGACTTGCTTATATTTCAATGGTGAGACAAAATCAAAATTTCCTGGCTTTGAGACCAGTTCTCTCTGCAATATTACATGTTGATACTATTATAGCATGAAAGAAATAGGTCTTAGACAACAGAAAGGAAAACATCTTTATACTTTAGGTATTTATATGATACTAAAGTAGCAGATATTTTCATAAGTACCTGGGGGATGGGAAGGGACTATAAAGGGGGAATCAGAAAAAAGCTTTTTGTAGAAAGTGATACTTGAACTAAAACTTGAAAAGTATTAAGGATTCTAAAAGGCAGACATGAGAAGGGACAACATGGCAACTTAGTTGCCCAGGTAATAGGTGATAAGCTTATGAGTGGACAGAAAGGGGAAAAAAATGCAAGTGATCAGGAGCAAAATTAGCAATATTGAGCAATTTTCTGGGTAGGAATCATAAAATACACATTAATGGGAATGACACTGGTCATACCGAGGGGAAGAAGTGAATACCATCTAGGAATCCCAGTCAGTTAGATTAATTTCAACAATAAGTGGAATAACATATAGAAACACATCCTATATGTGTTAACAACACTATTCACCATTTTGAACACATTTCTTTAGTCAGTTTGGCAGGTTCACCCCCTGCCCCCAAACAACATGCTTATTAGCACCACTGTCTTTGTTCTCTCTATAATTTCCCTTTTCTCTACAAGTTTGATCATCTCTTAGAACCTGCTTAATTTCTACTTCTCCATGAAACCTTTCCTAAAACTTCAGTTCACAGTGATCTTTTAAGTCACTGTACTGAAGGTCTATACCCATAATGGCAAATCTATGGCACACATGCCAAAAAGGGCACAGAGAACCCTTTCTCTGGGCACACAAGTCATTGACCCACAATGTTTGTTACTCTAAAGGGAGAGGGAATTGGAAGAACTGCTCACTTCCTCCTCTCCATCACAATGAGGACATTTTTCACTTTGCCCACCCCTCTGTCTAGCAGCACAATGGGAGCACTTCCTCCTCTGTCTGAATCAAGGCACAAGTTTAGGGAGGGGTGGGGCATGGTACATAATCTCTAAATGGTTCACCATCACTGGTCTATACCATTAATTTAACACTTAACCATGATGCCTAATAATGTCTTAATTTACTGTTTTGTTATTTTAAAAATCAAATAGTTTAACTATCCATGTGTTCTGAATTGTATTCTAAATTCTTTATCAGTTAGGGATTAATTGTATTTTAATTCTCATGATATCTAGCACATTATTATTTACAAGATGAATGATAATATATTGGTCCAAATACAGACTGCTTTCAAATATAGACTGAATCCTTTCTAAAAATGTAAATGCAATTATGTATACTATGAATTAATAATGGTTCTTCGCTTCACCCATATTGGGAATTGAGGAAAGTATGTTTTTTAATCTATCCTATAACCTAACATTATTTATACTAATATAGTTCTTCCATTAACTAAGGGAAATCCTAAACCATGAATGGTATGGAGTTGTAAATAGGGTAGAAATTGGACTTTGCATCAAGGGAAAGTCATTAGTGAGACATAATTCTTCCTTGTGGTGGTTTTCTGGACTTTTATTTTTTCATATAATGGCCTTCTATCAACTACTTCTTGTTCTTGGATCCTACTGTTATTTTATGACTTGCTTTTCACCACCATGGAATTTCTGTTACTTTCTACCCTAACTCCTTCTGGGGATTGGATGTTTGAAGGAGATGTCATCTCAGCCTTGGGGATGGGCCTAAGCCATCCTCTATCTGGACACACTCAACCAGGCTGGACTGCTCTCAGGTTTTTAAGTTTACCCTGCTTTCACTGAATTTGTCCTGAGTATCAAAATGTCAATTTATGGCTCTCAAAGGGAACAAGGACAATACTGGCCATATTTTTTCTTTAATCATCACTGAAGTTAAAAATTTTGTGGTTTTATGCCCCCAATTTATTCAGAAGAGACAATGGAAAAGGAGAAAAAGAAACAGAAATTCAAGAGCTGGAGTGATTGACAAATAACCAAGATTATATATCCTTAAATCAAAGAAATTCTTCTAACCCTTTTGGTCAGACTTAGATGATCTGCTTGCAATTAGAGTATACAAAGGTATCTCTAGGGTTTACCCAGTTTCGATTATGGAATTCAGCACTGCTGTCTGACTCATTATAAAACACTGCAGTTTGCTAATAACTGTGGGCCATCCAGAATAAAATCAATGGCTTGGCCTGAACTTTTTGCCAGAGACTCAGCTCTTAAGACATGTACTTTCTCTTCCTTTGACCTGCCCAAAGGAAGACTCAAAATGGTAGAGATGTGTAGAGTGAATATATCCTCTATCCTTTTTATATGAATAATAGTTGCACTAGTGGTTTCTATAATTTCAATAAACTCTTTGATTTGATCATAGATGGCAAGGAACTATGGGATACAATGGATAGAACCTTGCATCTAGAGCCAGGAAGATCTAAGTTCAAACCTGGCCTTAGACACTATTTGAGCGACACTGGTAAGTCACTTCACTTCTGTCTACCTCAGTTTCCTTCATTGTAAAATAGGGGTGTTGGGGTGATAATAGAATCTATGTCATAGACTATTTGTGTATAAAATGAGATATTTGTAAAGCCCATAATACATATAGAGGACTTTAACAAATACTTATTCTTTTCCCTTATCCCTAACAGTGTTGAAGTTTATTCATGATACTTGTAATCTTCCATACCTATCCAATATAATCTCCCCTTAGGGCCATTTGTTGTTCTGGCTTTATTTTTTAATTTCATTATATAGGAATACCCTTTGTACTGACTATAGTTCAACAAAACTACTCTTCTTGAACTTCCCACCAGGTCAATGCCACTTTATAGGCTCTTTCTCATTTCTAGAATATGCTCTCTCTTTATCTCTGGCTCTTAGTATCCCTAAATTTTCTTTAAAGGCTAGTTCAAGGGTCACCTTCTATATGAACTATCCCCTCCCCCACTAGCTTTTAATGCACCATGTCATTACTCTCTCTGTCTTTTATTTTTTGCAAATGTTTAGGTAGGTATATACTATCTCCCTTTTTTGCTCATTGAATGTAAACTTGCTGAGATTAAAGACTATTTAATTTCTGCCTAAACATCCTCCCTATCTAGTAGAACAGAAGACATACAGTTGGTACTTAATAAATGTTTATTGACAGATTAGAAATCTTTCTTATCCTGAATCTAAGTCAAATAGCAACAGAAACAAGTTTCCATAGGCCACGGTGGGAAGTTTGAAGGGAAAGAAGATAGTTAAGTTCTCATTACTCTAAGAAATGATTCCTTTTGTTACATTGCCTGAAATGTTACAAAACTGAGTTAGTAATTATCTTAAATATATCCATTAATTCATGTGATCCTTCAGTCCTATAATATAGCTGAGGAACTTTTCCCATTTTAAAGAAAAGCAAAGTCAAAAAAAATTGAAGATTTGAGAAGATGAATGGCCTTTCCATGTCACAAAGGTTGCAAGTGACAGATTTTGAGCTAGAACTAATTTAATATGACTCCAGATTGAGTTTCTTCCATTGTCCTTCATTAGTTATTAATTGCAAGCTAGTGCAATGAACTTAGTTGCTCTATAACTACACAATTAATTATATGTTCAAAGACTGTAAAAAATCTGGGAGATCAAATTTTACCCTTTTATGAAGTTGTGTTTATAACTATAGCCCTGGTGGCTTCTATCTAAAATGAATGCTTTTCTTATTTTCATTTCTATGCTTGTGGCTAAATATTACTTCCTTCTTTCTTTTATTTCTATTGATTGAAAGAGAAGAGTGAAATAAATTCCATACTAAATGGTAATGCCAGGAAGCCTTAAAAAAAAAGGACGTTATCAATGTGCCATATATGTGCTTTATCTGTTGTATTCACTCAGGAGTAATTGAAACAGTACATTCACTAATAAGAATGGGTTTGAAATAGGTATTTTACACTAACAAAAAAACCTGCAGATTAGTTGAACTAAATTTGTTGCTTTTGATTTGCTAACTGCCTACAATATGACACAAATTTACTTTTCAAATGCTTCTTGAGTAAATATATTTCTGAAGGGAAATATTTCATCCAATGGACCTCTCAATGAAATATTTTATTTCTAAAATGGGAGGAACTTCAGGTGGTCAAAGAAATACAGCTCTAATAAATCATACTAGGGAAGTTGTAAATAACAGCAGCTAATGGAAGAAATGCACAACTGATGGGAATGTGTTTATAAATAAAGACTACAAGGAAATAATTAATAGATTCATTTAACAGAAATTTCAAAATTATGCTTGAAATGAAAATGAAGTAAAGTTTATTTTCTGAACATCCATATTTGGATTTGGAAAAGATAGGTCTTTAATTGTAAGCATAACTAAATTAAAAGAGGAGGAAAATGCAGAAGATGGAACTGAACCAAACTATTTTTCTCTAGGTGCTTTCCAGTCACAAGCTTTATGATTTTATGATTCTGTGAAACAAATGTGAATATTATAAAACTGAAATTGAGAGAGAAAATTGTAGGAGGAATTGGGTATTCTAGAGAAAAAAATTGCCATAATAGCAAAGTTTTTATTTGATTTGACAGGATGAAAGGAACAAGGAATTGAGATAGTGGAATATGGCAGTGGGGGTTTTGTAAAAACATAAGATCAACTAGTGTCAATATTCATGCATCTGGGAAAATAGATCTTAGTTTCTTACATCCCACTAGAAGCAGATTAAATTTAGCCAAATCCCATTCAGCACAGCAAGTCCAAGCTCTAGTTTTCCCAGGTCAATTCTGTGACCACATATGAAATTCCAATACAATTCAGAGGAAAGCAGCAGGATCTCCAAAACAATATTTCTAGCCTGGCAAAGGAACTGGGAAGTCACTCTAGGGATAAAGTGAAGCAATGGAGGAAATAACAGATGTCATTCAGAATGAATGAGTTCCAATCAGTTTCTGCCTGTGCACTTTTTTCATATCCCCAAAGGAATGTAGCATTCTCCCCTTTTCAGTCTACATATCATGTTTCTGAGAAGCTTTTCAATAGGAATTTCACCAGTAGGCAGAGTCAAGATGGTGGCATAGAGGCAGCAAAAGTTCAGACCTCTGAAAATCCTTCCTAACTGATTAAAAACTAAATGCTCTTAGGGGACTGAAAATCAAACCTAACAACAAGACAGAATCAAGGAACCTTCCTGCTGGACAAAATGTAAAAGGTATGCCCCCACAAAAGCCTGAATTTGAGAACACTCCAGTTTAAGGGGAAGGAAGAAGAAAGGTCCTAGGACACCTATCCCACCTAGAGCATTAAGCCTCCAGAAGCATCCAGAACCCCTGGGCAGGAAAGAGTGCTGGTCTGGAAGGAATACCTTGCTGGCAAAGCTGTGCCAGGCTCAGAGCATCAAGCATGGACATTGGGGAAAAAGTTGGAGAAGAAGTGCAGAGTGCAGAGTGAGCAGTCTAGTTGTAGCAGTGGAGACACTCCATATTGCCGACCTCTTCCCAAGGTTTTAGCCTCAAGGCACATCCAACTGAACCCAGCTGTACTTAATCACATCAAAGCCTTATGACTATATTCTTACAGGTGAAAGTGTAGTCATTTAACAAAATAGAAGAGTTCCAAGTATTTGAAAAGAAAAGACATGATCTGAACAGAAAATTTGATGTCCAAGCACAGAACTCAAAAGAATCATCAAAAGGTAATTAAGGAAGATGTAATAAAGAAAAACAAAAACAAAAAACAAAAACAAAAATAAAAATTTTTTTAAGAGACCCAATAAGTTAAAATGATATGTATCCCTATAAGAAAACAGGTCATTGGTAACTTAGCTAGAAGACCATGTGTCTTCACTGTGAAGACCATGTCGATGGTGCTGCGATCTGGTCAGAAGCCACATTGTGATTCAGGCAGGTTCTGCTCTGAAACAGATGACAGGAGTCTGTTGAGTATAACACAGGCGAGGATCTTTCCAGCAGTGGAGAGTAGTGAGATGCCTCTGTAGTTGTCATAGGCTGCTTGTGAGCCTTTGTTCTTGTATAGAGCTACAATGGAGGCATCTCTGAGTTCTGGGGGCATGTCTTCCTCTTCCCATATGCTGGTCAGCACTATGTGGAATGCCTGGAGCGCCTTTCCATTTAAGGCCTTGTACATCTCGGTTGGGATCCCGTCTTTACCGGGTGCCTTGCCTGCACTCATGTGTTTAATGGCTTTTTGGACTTCCTCTATTGAAGGAGGGACTTCAAGTTGTTCAATGGTGCGGTTTTGGGGGATCTGGTCAAGGGCGCTTTGGTCGACTGAAGAGGGTCGGTTGAGAAGCTGACTGAAGTGTTCTTTCCACCTGTTGCTGATGCCTTGTTTATCTTTTATGAGAGTGTCACTGTCAGAGGATATCAAGGGAGTGGTGGTGGGTTTTAATGGCCCATAGACAGTCTTGAGGGTACTGAAAAATTGTTTGTAGTTTTTTTGTATCAGCAAAGCACTGGATTTCTTCTGCCTTTTTTTCCCCCACCATCATTCTTGCATCTTCCTGATCTCACACTGCGCTGTGGCTTGGAGAGACTTGAATCTGTCCCTTTTAGGAGCAGAGTTTGGGTTATTTTGCCACTCCATAAAGACTTTGTTCTTCTTGCTCAATAGGTCTTCAATAGCAGTGTTGTTCTCGTCGAACCAGTCCTAGTGGTTGCGTTGTCTGAGGCCTAGGAGTGCCTTTGATGTTTCCTTCACTGCATCTCTGAACTGGTTCCATTTCTTGGTTGAGCTTCCAGTGAGTGGTCCCTTGGCAGACAGCTTGTTGTCCAGGCAGGACTGGAATGTTTGCAAATAAGATGGATCTCTAAGATGACTCACATTGTAAAATGCACGAACTTTCTGGGCGTGGTTTGGATGGAGTGGCGCAATGCTTATTTGAGGAGTCACTCTAACCAATCGGTGGTCTGTCCAGCATTCAGCTCCTCTCATGGCTCTGGTGATCTTTACATCCTGGATGTCTCGCCGGCATATAATGATGTAGTCAATGAGATGCCATTCTTTTGATCGTGGATGCATCCATGTTGTTTTATATTTGTTCGCCATTCTGAACACAGTGTTCGTGATGGTGAGTTCAAACTCTGAGCATTTGCTGAGTAGTAGTAGGCCTTTGTTCATTTTGCCCGTGCCGTGTTTGCCGAGCACTCCTTTCCATCTTTCATGGTCCTGGCCAACGTGGGTGTTGAAGTTTCCCAGTAGTATCAGCTTGTCATTTGTGGGCACTGAGTGCAGGACGGCACTCGGGTCAGAGTAGAACTGCTCGATGGTCTCCTCTGTGCTGGTCAGTGTTGGGGCATATGCGCTGATGATCGTGCAGGTCTTTGCTAAGAGGCAAATGGATCTTCATGAGCCTCTAGCTGATCCCCATAGGCAAGTCTGGCAGCTGTTTGAGCAAACTGGTTTTGATGGCCAGACCAACGCCATGGATTCTGTCTTCATTTGAGGCTCTACCTTTCCAGAAGAAGGTGTATCCAGTGGTGGGTTTGCTGAGTGATCCCTCTTCTGGTAAGCGTGTTTCACTTAAGGCTGCGATGTCGATGTTATATCGCGCCAGTTCTTTACCGATTAGAGCTGTTCTTCTCTCAGATCTTGGGGTATTCTCTCTATCAAGTAATATCCTGATGTTCCATGCTCCTAGTAGGAGTTTCTTTGTATTATGTTTTCTTTGGTTTCAACCACTTAAAGGAATGATCCGCCAGCTGCGGTGTGCTGACCGGGTGTTTGTAGGGCAGGCAATGTTTGGGACACCTTTTCTAGTCCCCTCCCTTGATTAAGGTGAGCAGTGCTGTCCTAGAGAGGGTTGCTCAGTCGCCCAGGATGCTGCCGAACGTCCCTGCTGCCCTGCAGGGCCAAGAGACCACTGGTCTGTGGGCCGCTTTCATGCAGGATCATAGAACAAACCATAGAAACAATAATTTCAACTAATCCCAATATTATACAAACTATTTGACAGAATAAGGAAAGCAGGAGTTCTGCCGAATTTCTTTTATGACACAAATATGGTACTGATTCCAAACCCAGGCAGTTCAAAAATAGAGAAAGAAAACTACAGACCAATCTCCTTAATGAATATAGATGCAAAAGTCTTAAATAGGATACTAGCAAAAAGACTCTAGCAAGTGATCATGAGGGTTATTCACTATGACCAGGTAGGATTCATACCAGGAACATAAGGATGGTTCAATATTAGGAAAACCATTCACATAATTGACCATATTAATAAGCAAACCAACAAAAATCACATGATTATCTCAATAGATGCAGAAAAAGCCTTTGACAAAATACAACAATTATTATTATTGAAAACATTAGAAAGCATAGGAATAGAAGGGCCTTTCCTAAAAATAATAAACAGTATATATCTATACCATCAGCAAACATCATCTGCACTGGGGATAAACTAGAAGCCCACCCAATAAGATCAGAAATGAAACAAGGATGCCTATTATCACCTCTATTATTTAACATTGTACCAGAAACACTAGCAGTGGCAATTAGAGTAGAAAAAGAAATTAAACGTATGAAAATAGGTTATGAGGAGACCAAGCTATCACTCTTTGTGGATGATATGATGATCTACTTAAAGAATCCTAGAGAATCAACTAAAAAAGCTAGTCGAAATAATCAACAACTTTATCAAAGTTGCAAGATACAAAATAAACCCACATCAGTATTTCTTTATGTTTCCAACACATATTAGCAGGAAGAATTAGAAAGAGAAATTACATTTAAAATCACCCTACACAATTTAAAATACTTAGGTATCTATCTCCTGGGACAAACACAGAAACTATATGAACACAACTACAAAACAGTCTCCACACAATTAAAACTAGATCTAAATAATTGGAAAAACTTCAATTGCTCAAGGGTAGGATGAGCTAACATAATAAAAATGACAATTCTGTGCAAATTAATTTACTTATTTAGTGCCATACCCATTGAACTACCAAAAAACATTTTTACAGGATTAGAAAAAAAACATAACAAAGTTCATTTGGAAGAACAAAAGATCAAGGATATTCAGGGAAATGATTTTTAAAAAATGTGAAGGAAGTAGGCCTTCCAGTCCCAGATCTCATACTATATACAATAAAGCAGTGGTCATCAAAACCGTTTGGTCCTGGCTAAGAGACAGAATGGACAATCATTGGAATAGAGTAGGGGTAAGTGACCTCAGAAAGACAGTCTATGATAAGCACAAAGATCCCAGCTTTTGGGACCAAAACCCCCTATTTGATAAAAACTGCTGGGAAAATTGGAAGACAGTATGGGAGAGATTAGGTTTGGATCAACATTTCACACCCTACATCAAGATAAACTCAGAATGGGTGAATGACTTGATTACATAAATGAGGAAACTATAAGCAAATTAAGTTAACACAGAATAGTATACATGTCAGATCTTTGGGAAAGGAAAGACTTTAAAACCAAGGAAGAGCTAGAAAAAAATCACAAAATGTAAAATAAATAATTTTGACTACATCAAATTAAAAAGCTTTTGCACAAACAAAACCAATTAGAAGGGAAACAACA